>NC_058132.1:273618008-273723520 GCF_016433145.1 Gracilinanus agilis
ATATATATATATATATATATATATAGGCAGTGCTCCCAATTGATAAAAGGTTTAATGATAGGTGGGAATGGGAAGGATGGGAGCTGGCTAAGGATTGATAAGATTAGGGAAACCCTCAAACATTTATGTCAAAGCAGCCCCTCCCCCCAAAGAGTGATAGGTATCCTGAATGGCTGATCTGCTCTCTAACCCTATAATATTCTTCTTCTATATGTAACATGGAAAATTTCAGGGTGGAATTGCAAGATACAGGGTCAAGCCTCAACCCAGCCCCCCCCCCACCAGAGAACTCTGGGTTAGGGGGCAGTTTGGGGAGTTGAGGGCAGTTGGTTCTTGGGGTTGGAAGTGAGCAGATCACTCTGCTTACTAATCCCAGTTCTGGAAAGCTTTGGAGGTCTGGTGGCAAAAGCCATTTTGGTTCTTCTCTGCAGTTAGCCTATTTAGCTGAATTAGACCTTTCCAGAAATAGCATTATTGTTACCATTTAGTTATTTAGACATTAGAAGTGATTAATTATAGGCTTTGAGGGCAAGCTCCTGAGGGGGGAGGAGCTGTTTCTACCTAACAGTTCAGGGCTTCCCAGATCTTTTCCTAATCCTTGACAAACCTTCCTTCCTTCCCCTTCCTCTTTTATCAGTAAACCTTCATCTTTGGCTAGCTGTGCCTGGCTATTATTTTTGGGAATACTCACAACCATATTGAGCTAAATTACTCCAGTTGCCAGTCCATACAAGTCAGATCCTCGTTCTGTCCCTGATATCTACTAGACATCAAGCTTCTCCTATCTTCCCTAGTTGTAGAAAAATAGATAAATAAAGGTAATGGAGACACCAGGGATGTTATAATAAGTCCAAATGATTGTGGGTACACACACACTGGGTTGTTGGAAAGACTAGACCAGATTGGGAGACCAGAGCAGCTAAGCTGCTCCTAACTGACAAAGTGACTGTTGACCAACTGCCACCCCTGGTCCAGAGGCATTGAATCCAACAGACAAGGTAAAGGTTAGAACAAGTTTAATTATGTTAACTAAAAGGTGGGATAGGGATGACTACTCTAAAAACTTAAAACCTAATGACAAAAACCACAGGGAAAGGGGAGGATTTCCCTACACTAACTTAGTGACCTAAACAGACAGGGCCCAAGGAGCTCTAATGGAGTCTCTGGGTGACTGCCTCAGACCTGGACCTGCCAGGCTTGAGCAGCACAGCTAAGGACTGATGTGGCTTTGGGGTTCTCACTGTAATCCACCAATGATCTCTGGATGCCAAGAGCCAAGGTGGTCTCAGGTACCAAGTTTGAGAGGGTTTGCTTGAGTCATTGTCCACCAGATCCCAAACTTCTCCTCTTCCCTAGGAACTGCACTGTCGATCTTGTCCTCTTTGCTAGATGCCACCACCACACAGGATCCCAGGGAAAACAGGATACAGGGTGTCCTTTACTCTGAGATCTCCCAGGGCTAACCACAGTTTGTGCTAACCCCTGATGGAGTCCCTCTCAGAGCACAAGTCACTTCTTCCTGCTCCTTCATTCCATCTTGGAATTCCCAGCTCCAGCTCCTTCCTGCTAGATACACCTTAATTCTTAATTACTAACTAATCTAATCTTCCTCACAATATAGTCAAACCTGTGGGTAAATAAGTTAAGAAAGTAAACATCTTAAGGAGAATAGCCTTGCCTAGCCTTGCCAGAAGTTGTCAGATCAACCACCATTTTCAACTGATCTCTAACTGTTTTTTGGGAGAGGGAGAAAGGAGCACTGAGTCAGTTTATGCCCCACCTTCTTCACTCAAGCCTGTCATTGTGGGGGAGGAGAGAGTTCAGCTGCTACAGATATCTGGCCATTCTCTTCTGCTTCTCACAAAATATCATTTTAACGAACATAACATATATCAAGCTAACTAAACTATGGTAGACTGTGATATAGTTGAATGTTTAACCAAAGTAAAGCAGCTTGGCAGTTAGGAACTGAATGGCTCTACTCAGATCCAAGACCCAAGACCCAAGACCAGCAAGCAAGGTGACCTGCTTTCTCATCCCAGGGCTCCAACTGCCTTTAACTGCCCCCTCTCTTAGAGTTCTGGGGGCCCTATAGAATTCTGTGATGTAGCCTGAACCCCTCTCTGCAGCTTGAACCCCTCTGCAATATGAATCTCACCAAATATATCCAGAGAAACTGAGAGGTGGTTGTTTTCTTAGGGCAATCATCCTATTTAGCTTAGGTCCTCATAAAGAACCTTAGTCAAGCCTTGAAATAAGCTACTGGTGTCTAACAAAAGTGGTTTTCAAATCATGCTGAAAGAAATCCTAAAAAAAATTAAAATGAGCTTCATGTTGTTTGTCAACAGACTTTAAATATCAAATTTAAGGAATTTCAAAATGGGATTTCTGCCAAAATTTCTGTTTAAATTGAAAGATTCTATCACTATGGAAAAGTTGAAAATGTGCTGTTTTAGTATATGCATGTGTGTGTCTGTACACATGAGAAAAAGTTAGAAGCCTATTTTGAAAACTGTGAAAAGAAAAGAAATAACTGTTGAACTTTCGACATTCAGTCTTATTAAAACTACAAGGAACTATCCTCAAAGAAACTTAATAATTCAATATGCAAACAAAAGAGATAACAGTAAAACATATCTCATACTAATTCTACTTAGGAAAGGAGTCTCCCCAAATGGAGTATTTATTTGCATTTCAGAAGAATTACCAAATATGATGGTAAATAATAGTATTAGGACTTATTTAATCTATCACATCCTCTCACTTTAATATGTAGAAACTCATACTTTGAGAACATCTTGAACTACAAAATGGTCACAAGTACCAAAAAAAAAAAAATAGCACTGGCTAATGAAAAATGTGCATCTAGACAAAGAGATTTACTTGGCTTTTAAAGTTAAGATCCAGGAAATTGAAAGCTATGAAATATTGAGAAAATCATTTAACCTTTCTTATACTCAGTTTCCCCAAGCACAAAGTAAAAGAGTTAGAATATTTGTATAGAGAATGTGTTAAGACCTTCCTCTAGGCAAGAAAATGTGCCAAGCATTAGGGATATAAGTGCAGGCTAGCAAGAGAATTCTTGCTATAAAGGAACTTATGTTCCTATGGGGAAAGATATTGTGTACTGAGCAGCAAGAAGAGTTGGAGGAAACAATCAAGATGCAGCATAGCTGTATTTGGCCTGCAAGTTTATGAAGGAAGCCTGATTATAGTTAAGACAAATCACAAACTGGCCTCTTAGGACCTCAGGGTGGTTACAGGGGATGTAGCTAAGGCTCACATGAGAAGGTGGAAATGACATTCTAAAACTTCTACCTTTTGATACCTATGATGATTAGGTGAAAATTGAGCAGAAGCAGGTTTCTTGGCTCAGAATAGGGAGAATTTCCCAACAATTCGAGATAGCTAAAGATATTTTTCAGTAGCTAGGAGGCCCAGTGGATAGAGTCCTAGGATTAGAATTAGATTCAAATTCATGAGTTAAAATCTGGCCTGAGATACTAGCTGTATGACACTGGGCAAGTCACTTAATCCTATTTGCCTCAATTTGTCATCTCTAAAATGAGATGGATTGATAATGATGAAAAAATTATATAATATGATATGATAAAATGATATGATAAAATGATATGATAAAAGAAATGACCAACTACTCTATGCGAAGATAACCCCAAATTGGGTCATGAAGAATTGAACAACACTTAACAACCATGACAAAAACAAAATATAATGAGTGGCTTCATATATTGAGATTATCACTGTAGATTAGTATCACAGAATATTTTCAGAGATGGAGGGACATTGTCGAAGGATATTTTAGAAGAGAATCGTGTGTTTTTCTTGACTTCTTAAAAGCCTTCAGTTTGGAAATGTTATGCTTTAAGATAAGCGGCATCTGCTATTTTTGTGCAATTTATATTCATTTTCATTTTATTTTATTTTTCTACTATTTTGTGGTTTATTAAAAACTGTACAGAAATCATAGGATACCATTCCCCAGCTGTGCCATAATTATACACAGTGCATTTTAACTCAGCATGTTAATTGCCTAATGTGATTCTGAAATATGTCACAGATTTCCTCAACCCATTGAACTGTTTTAGGAGGAGTTATTTGCTCCAGAGTGGAAGGCAGAAAAATTTGACTCTGTTTTCTACCAACATTTGGTTGGGTCAACAGCTGTAATCACAGTAGATATCAAGTTTTTGAGCCTTGACTTGCCAGGCAAAGGGGATTACCCTACATGAAGGAGGTAATTTCATGCTTGAATAAGCCTGTACTATTAAATCAGAAAATCCAGTCACAGGCAGTTCACATCTTGGACTCTGCTGAGAGCAAGCCTGCCTCTGATGGGCATCAATATCAGAATTTGTGAGTATTTCACCAGAGGATGAAAGACTCAAAAGAAACAGATTTGAAATGTAGCAGATACAATACTTTTATGATCCTACATTTTAGTTTGGAAATGGTTTGTATCATCAGATTTTATGGCAGACTCTAACCTGTCACATACTGATGTCAAATGTATTAAAAGTTCAAATTATATTTGAATCTCTATCAGAGGCCTTTCAAAATGTTAGTTTCAATATTTTGTTTTGTTTTGTTTTTTTCCTTTCTTTGAACCATTTAAATGACATCAGAGTTTTTCTTTTCACCATTCATTCTAGTAACAACTGAAGAGTTTTGTTTCTGTTATTAATCCATTAATTGTCCCTCTAGTCTATGTTAGGTATAAGTAGGTGGGTTTGGAATCTGGCCAGATGATTTAATTTCTAATAAAATAGAAAGGGTTTGTATTGCTATTATAATAACCTTTTTAAAATGAGTTGCCAATTCATTGCCAACCTTTTTAGTTTTTGCCTATTCCTGAGTTTTATTATTGTGTTATAAAGACCTTGGGAGAAAGAAGAAAATAGACCCACATCTCTACTCTATGTGTATTTCAACAATTTCAACAGCTTTTCAAAGTGAACAAAATTAAGTTAAATAATTATTAAAATATCATGCATTTATCTGACTATGTAGTGTCTAGTTCTCATTATTAAAATTTTTAGGGACTAAGAGGTATTAAGCAGAGTAGAAGCAGAACTTGGAAATGAGAACATTTTAGAAATTAAAAGATAATAAAAACACAAATCTTGTCTATCAAACAAGCCCTTTCTGTATGTATTTTTATTCAAATAATTTCTATGATATCTTATCTTTATCTCTTATTAGAAAACTCTACATTTTATGCTTTTAGTTTTAGCTGAATCATCTCTTTAATTTAATTGAACTTTCAAAAGGTCTCAGGATACTATTAATTATTGGTACTACCCAAGATACTCTGGAAGGAAACCCTTGATCCTGACACCTGGACATCTTATATTGTTCTTCTACAGACTACAGTATCCATGAATCTAGTAGAAAGAATATATTTTCCTTTGAAGTATTGAAGCAATAAATATCAGAACTTTTTTCCAATTGCAGAGTTCCTCAGTAAAAACCACTGGTTTCTTGGTTCATATGGTTGCCAAGGAAAGAGATGAAACTGATGTTTACCATAGTTTTTACATGCTAACTAGCTTCTGTCATTCTGGTTCCAACTAGAAAAATCTTTAGACAAACTATATAGCTTAGCAGTCTCAGACTTAAAACTATTGAATTACCTAGTAACTAAATTTGGATTGGTAAATTATAACATCAATAGCCACCTTACAAATGGTAATTGTTGGCTCAATAGAGATCAAGACTTAAAGTTGGGAGGTCCCATGTTCATATATAACCTCTGACACTCCCCAGCTGCAGATCCAGGGAAAGTCACTTGTTTCTAATTGCCTAGCCCTTACCACTCTTTTCCCTTGAAACCAATAGTTAGTGTTGATACTAAGACTAAGTTTTACAGAGATACACATCCCTTTTTAATACACACATATCCACACATACACAAACATATAACTTTCTTTTAATGATAAAAATTAGGAAAAAGATCTCACCAATTTGAGTAAGTTTTGTTTTAAAGATAATAGGAATCTAAAAATGACTCTGAGAGTTTTGTCTTTAAGATATAACAGATCTTTGAAAACCTTGTTGAAACAGAAATTATCAAGAAGTATAGCCTGTCTCTTAGATGGAGCTAGGCTAATTCATAGATAACATAATATTTTCCCAATATTGAGGAAAAACTTCGCTTAAAATTGGGTCACCCAAATACAGCAAATTGTTCAAGAGTTTTAGAACTCAACTTAGGATAAACTTAAAGTGAAAAACTGACTATAGACACCAATATCCATCTGAGCCATGCTAACATGTATGGACCAAGTGGGTAGGACTGGCCTGAAAATCTGTCTACTTCTGGCCTTCAACAAAAATTGAAAAAGCGTCCGTTTCAGATTGAAAGAAGCTACCTCAATGCTAATGGAATTCCTATCTTGTTTGGACACTATCTAGTCAATTTAATTCACTCTTCTGCAGGTTTATGTGAATTTTATACCTCCCTCTCCACTCTCTTAAGTTCCTTGAGGGAAAGAATTATTTTTCATATTGCCTTTGTATTTCTAACCCTTAACTCATTGCCTAACACATAATAAGTACTTCATGAATACTCAAATACAATTTAGCAAAGGAAAGCATATTTGAATACATTCATATGCACACATATACAAACATAATTCTTTTCTTTTAATAATAAAAATAAAGAAAAGGGCCTCACCAATTTTATATATGCTCTTTATAAGTTGGGATCATATTTGTGTCTATATTATTTTGGACCGTAATGCATGGTTGCTCAATAATTTGGAATCATGAAAGGGATTTTTTTTTATTCCCTTTGTCTATTTTAAGTTAATCAATCAGGAAGTTGAATTACCCCTACCTAACACTTAGTAAATCACTAAAGAAGAGAGTTCACAATTACTTAGTCATTAACAGTTAGTCATAAAAGACCACAAACTTTGCCCCACCCTGGGCAGCACTTGGCAAATTGAGAGACTTTGATTGGTTCCTGAGATGTGATAGACCAGCCCATGGTGAAAGGAAGGAGAAACCAGAGAGACAGGAATTTTTTTGGAAAAAACTGCTTTTAAAAACCAGCCAAGAGCATTCTGATCAAGATTCTGTTGCCTTCGTTGCTCTTGCTGAGGGAGGACTTCTGCATTGATGTCTCTACATTGGAGGGTCTTCTGCATTGGAGATTGATTCTGCACTGGTAAGACTCTTGCTGAAGAGATTACTGTGACTCCTGATTGGAGATTAGAATCTGAGGGAGCCTTTGTCAGGGTTAAACTGAATTTCTTTGCATCAGCAATTATAGGGTATTTAGCTACTCAATATTTTCTAACTCCTTACTACATTTCCCTCTTTACTATCTCTACCCTGCTGTAGTAAAGCAACTAAAGCTACTAACATATTCATAATTTTAAGTTTTAATTTTTATAAATGGCAACCACAACAATTTTTTAATTCATAAATTTAGTACAACCATTTTTAACTTTTACAGGATCAAAATCAACTATTGCACTTAACCTGAGTCCAAATGTTCTAAAAATTTGTCTCATTCTGTATTAATTCAGTAAAGGCATACATTGTTCTTTTACTTTGTTCTCTTTTGCCTTATTCATCCACTTCTTCCCATGCCTCTTAGAATGGACCCTACTAAGCTACTTCTCTTCTTGAATTCATGTTTCCATATAATTGCTTTCTTCATGCTGACTCATCAACCTCCTTTCAATATAACACTTTCTGAATCTTCCCCCTTGTCTTTATAGAAACCCTGCCATACTCCATGCTTTTAATGCCATCTAAAGCTATTTCATTAGCATGCACAAGCTCATTCCTTCCTGCTCCCAGAACATAGAGCCTTGAAGTATGTGGATATATGTATTGAGATTTTGCCCTAGATCATAAGACCTCACAATTGGATTTTTGTTCTGACATTGGTTATATCTCTTTATGAATATTGTAAAAATAGCCATTGCAGCTGTAATTGAGGATGATTGATTAATCCAGTACTATACAACTAGCTATATACCTAAGATTTAGCTTTTTAAAATAAGAAGAAATAGAGCAGTACTAAGAAAACCATAAGTAAGATAAGAAAAGCAAGTCAGATGCACAATAGCATAAACACTTTTTAGGGTGTTAGGGATAGAAGAGGGGTGTCTTTGTATATACAGGTTTTATTAAAGGAAAAATGGCTTAAGGAGATGAGATTCCAACTATGTGAACCTAGAGAGGGTAAAAGGGGAGTGTAATGGATGTTTCTGAATGAAGGCAGAAGAATCCAATATTTAAGACTTGTAGTTGGTATAGAGAGAAACAGGGACAGAAACAGTCAGAGAGAGAAGATATTAAAAAATGATAGTAATAGTGAAACATGGTGAGTGGAGAAGAGTGGGAGGAAGAGAGAGATCATTGATTGCAAAATGTCAGAAAATGATCATTAAAAATTGTATTAATGTAATTTTTTATAAAAGAGAAAGAGATGGAGAAATAGACAAAGAGATACAAAGAGAGAATATTAATCAATACACATTTATTATGCCCTTTCTATGTTCTGTTAACTTGGAAAAAAATACTCTTAAGTAGTCACAACCAAGTCTTTAATCAGGAAAGGGATAGGTACAATATATGACAGCTACATCGAGTCCAGTGCTAATAACTTTACAGGCCTTATAGAGTGGGACTCTGGGAATGTATCTTTAGGAGTATCACAATGCTAGATGATGTCTCCAAGGAACAATAGAATTTGGGGAACTTATATTCCTTTTGGGGAACCGAAGACATGGAAACATGATTAATTGACATTGCCATGGCTACAAGGAAATGGGAGTGTCCAAACTACACTGACAGGATACAATCAGGCTTGGGAAAGGAATAATAGCCAGGGGCTGGGGAATAAGAGTGGCCTAATTACAATAGATATTAAAAGGATAGTCCCTGCCCAAGTCTTGGTCTTCTTGGAAAGGAATCTCTGATATAATGGGGGAAACTTCTATTAAAAAAAGGGTACTTAGCATTTGTTTAGATCAGCTAGCCCCACCTAAGCTAGGATTATCCATCATTTTAAGGTCTTTCCTTCATTCTGAAATGGTGAGTCTGAGACTCCCCTTTCCCCAGGCATACTCTCAGGGGAACAGGGCCAAACTTTGGCCTTCCATATTTCAAATTGCCAGTTCTAAGCATCACACTACTCTCTCTCAAAGGGCTCACTTTCTAATGGTGGTGACAACAAGCATGCAAATATTTTCAGAAGGAGAATAAAAAGAACAGCTCTCAAAAATATGTACAAACAGGGGCAGCTGGGTAGCTCAGTGGATTGAGAGCCAGGCCTAGAGACAGTAGGTCCTAGGTTCAAATCCGGCCTCAGACACGTCCCAGCTGTGTGACCCTGGGCAAGTCACTTGACCCCCATTGCCTACCCTTACCAATCTTCCATCTATAAGTCAATACACAGAAGTTAAGGGTTTAAAATTAAAAAAAAAAATATGTACAAACAAGTTATAATACATATTAAATATGAGAAAAATGTAATTATAATTGAGGGGTTACAAATGACTTCCTGTTGAATATGGAATTTTATTTCATATTTAAAGGTATCTGGGGAATGTAGTAAGTGGAGATAAGGAGAGAGAGAATTATTGGCATGAGGGATAACCAAAGATTACAGGTGGAGACAAGAGTTGGAGTGTCTTGTTTGTGTATCACCAAGGATACTAGTATCACTGGATCAAAGAGTAGGGAGTAGGGAGTAAGTTTTAAAAATTTGGTATGGAGTAAGGTTTAAAAAGAATGGAATTATAGGAGGTAGGGCAGGGTTTTTAATGTTAGAGAATTTTAATTTGAACCTAAAGGTGATTGGACTGCATGCCAAGAATTCTCTCCCTCCCTATCTCCACTTATCACATTTCCCAGATCCCTTTAAATATGAAATGAAATCCCATATTCAATAGGAAGTCATTTGTAACCCCTCAATTATAATTATTTTTTCTCAATTATTTCAAATTTAATATGTATTGTAGCTTGTTTGTACATATTTTTGAGACCTTCTCTGTTTACTCTCCTTTTAAAAATATTTGCATGTTTGTTCTCACCACCATTAGAAAGTGAGCCCTTTTAGGGAGATTAATACAATGCTTTGAACTTAGAAGGTGCATAATAAATGTTTTTTTTTAAACCCTTAACTTCTGTGTATTGGCTCCTTGGTGGAAGAGTGGTAAGGGTGGGCAATGGGGGTCAAGTGACTTGCCCAGGGTCACACAGCTGGGAAGTGTCTGAGGCCAGATTTGAACCTAGGACCTCCAGTCTCTAGGCCTGGCTCTCAATCCACTGAGCTACCCAGCTGCCCCCCATAATAAAGGTTTATTGATTAATATTCTCTCTTTGTATCTTTAACTGTGTCTATTTCTCCGTCTTTCTCTTTTTATAGATTACATTGATACAATTTTTAATAATCATTTTCTGACATTTTGCAATCAATGTTCTCTCACTTCCACCCTTCTCCCCTCATCATGTCTCACTATTGTTATCATGTTTTTATATCTTTTCTCTCTGATTCTGTAGCACCTAAGGTAAAGAGTTGAGCTATCTAAGAGAACAACAATTGATATTGAAAAGAAATTATCAGATTAGAAGGAAAACCAGTAGAGAATGGTGCTCAAAAACCATAGAAAGAAAAGGAGGTATCAGGAAGTAGAAGATAAAGAAGGCTATAGAGAATTCACACAGAATGAAGAATGAGAAAAGGTCATTCAATATGGCTACTGAGACAATTTTTAACTTTGGGCAGAGCAAATTTGGTGTAATGACAAGGATAGAAGCTGAATTATAAGGGCTTGGTGAGTGAGAAAAAAGAAAGAGTGAGAAATGTGTGAGAAAAAAGAAAGTGGAGGTATTGATTTTAGGTGGCCTTTTAAAGGAGTTTAGCCACAAAGTACAGAGCTATTAGAAGATAATGGGGATGAGGGGATCATGAGTCATGTAATCATGGAAAAAGATTCTAAATTTTAAGAAAAAAAGAGAGAAAAAACGATAATGGAGATAGAAAAGTCAAGTGAGGTTTGTTCTTTTTTTTTTCTGGATGGGGAAGTCATGGACATGTTTGTAGCTAGTAGAGAATGATACAGTACACAGGGAGAGATTGAACAAAAGTAAAAGAAGAGGTAGTCTATTGAAGGAGACGGGATATAATAGGATTGTTTGAACAGGTGGAAGGTTTAGCAGTGGTAGAGGGGTAAAGCCTCCTAGTTATGTAAGACCAGAAAAAAGGAAAAGATAAATGACAGAAAGCTTTTGAGTGATGTGAAACAAGGAAGAGGAGAGATAAAGGAGCTGATAGTAAATAACCTCTATTTTCTTTCTGTTAAATATGAGGCAAATTTCTCAGCTAAAATTGTTGTACAAGGGAAGTCACAAGAAGTTTGAGAAGGAATGAAAAGGTTTGGATGAGCAGTTGTCAAGAATAGGAGAGAGCATTGAGAAAACAGATATAGTAGGATTCTCTAGTTCAATGATGTCCCAATGAGACAGAGAGATAATAGAGGCAACAAGACAGAGATAGAGAGGTAGACATAGACATAGAATCACTACAAATGAGTGCTATTTTCTAGTGGATAGAATTGTGAAGGTGACTTCATAGATTCAAAGGAGAATGAAATACCAAAATGAGAGAGGTCAAATCTGTTGGGATTATAATCACAGGCTGCTCTTTGTTTATCAGCTGGACAGTGTTATCCCTCTGGGGAAAGTCAGAAGGCAGACACTGATGGAATTCTTAACTGAAAATAGGCCAAGACCACTGTTTCCTTGATGATATATAGCTCTGTATCTTCTTGATGTGATATTGGTTATGCTGGTCTGACTGTAAATAATACTGATGATCTTGGATTGATTAGAAATTAATCACAGGCAAGAGTTGGTGATTAGCCTGTATAATCCTCCCTAGTCAAGGAATTAATCCCAACTATCAGGTCTGATAGTGAGAATCTTCTTGAAGGTGAAGATCTAGGCCAGTAAACAGATCTCAAAAACAGGTAACTAATTTAATTATTAGGTACAGGAATATTTTGATGGTATGAGGATTAAGGAAAAATGGGGGAGGATAGAGATTTTAAGACTAAGAGATTTTAAACTAATATCTAGTTGATAAATAGCTAGGCAGTTCCCCTTGGGGAAAAGCATGAGACAGAATTCTGCCCCTCTGTATGGTTTGGCAACTTCGGCCTAGTTCAGCTGTTAGATGTCAAAGCTAAACTTGGTTGGTTATAGAAAGTTATTAATCTTCTGAAATGAATTTCTTGATGGTATTGTTGAATATTGTTGATGATGATTATGTCATATCCTGCAGTTTGCAGTATATGACAGTTGACCTAAGTAGCTGGACACCAGAGTGAATCAGCTAACCCAAGTCTTTGGTGAAGCTTCTGGGTTTGATTGGAGAACTTTTCCCCTTCCACCCTTTACCATCCACCTAACTTACATCTGAGTAAGTTTGCTTGGGGGTTACCTCTTATTTATAGAGGTGCTCCAATGGTCTTTCTCATGGCTCCTCTGGGAATTCCAAAATCTGAACCTCCATCTTGCAACAGTTTGCACAAGATAGCTACTTGCAAAACTGTTTACAAATCTCTCCTGACTCTATGTACTTCCTGTTGTGAGAGATTTAAACTCTAAAAATCTCTGGAGAATCTGTATAAATACTAATGGGAAATAGGACTCACTGAAGAGAGGGTTTGGTTTTTACTCTTCCTAAGCATTGTTGATAATGGGGATTTATTCTACTTTGTGAATTATTTTTGTTGAATTTAATAAAAACTATCCTGTAGTGTTGGCCTTAGGATTTTAATAGAGGTTGAAACCAGTTTTTTATAGTGACCTAGTTGGGAGCTAAATTCTAATATTGTGAGGGGAAATATCCGGTGTGGAGCATGAACCCCAAATGGTTCTTTTTAATGATGTGTTCCCCAAATTGAATCCAGTCTATATTAAACTTGAGCTTTTATTTTGGAGCCAAGGTTAATTCTTATATCTACCAATATAACACATATATAACATAAAATACAATGAACATTTTCTGTAAATTTGGTTTAGCAACACTATGTCTCATGATCAGGTTATCCTTCATTTCCTTAAATGTGAATGAACATTACAGATGCAAAGAAGGATCATGCAGATTCATCCATAGCAGATGTCTCTTGTGATAACACTTCAGATTAGCAAGACATCCACAGCAATATCAGTGAGTGTTTGCATGAAGCACAAGTCAAACATTGTAAATGTACCAACTGTTAAAGCAATACTGTCATTCTTGAAGTCTTTTCTTAGGCTTATGCTTTGAACATTGTCTTGCACACAAATAATAGAGAAACAATAAGTATTTAGAGAAAATCCTGACCCTCGTAGCTAAAATCTATCTCACATATAATATAATGAATATCAAATGAGAATTAAGCAGGGACCCAATAAGAAGGAGGTATTTTAGTCACCCTTTCTTATTGATTCTCAAAGGGCCATAATCTCGAAATATGTGTCTAGAAGCTTCTCCCTTAACAAACATACAGGACACATGCTAATCCTAGTGTGCCACTAGGTCACAATATTAACCACAGCTGTGTGACAATGGTGTCAAACTGAACTGGAAATTCTATCAGACAGAAGACGGACTTAAATAAACCATACATTAACATCATTTATGTCATATTGTATTTTTTATTAATTTTGTCACATATTTGACAATTATATTTGAATCTAACTCAGACCCTCTGGCAGGCCACTTGTAGGTTTGACACCTCTGTTCCAAGGGATAATCTTGTCTGAGATCCTTGGCCTTAAAGAAATAGCTGAGTTAAAGAAAAAGTAAAGTGTGGTTTATTGCTATGATTCCTTCACAATATAAGACAGGAGTCTCCATCATATTGAATACTGACTGCAAGGAAAGGTCAGTCTTAGATACACTCCTTTATCTCATATTAGGCTTGTGTTTCCCCTAATTAGTCTTGATGGGTAGCACCCTATCTTTGCAAGGACAGGAGAGACTATAGGATCATGCCTCTTTAGGATGTCCAAGTGGCAATTAAGTGGCACAATCAAGAAAGCATCTTATTTAAAGTCAGTAAGACCTGAATTCAAATCCAGACTCAGTATTTACTGACTATGTGACCCTGGGAAAGTCACTTATCCTTTGACAGCTAGTTTTCCCATCTGCAAAATGGAAATGATTACAGTTATCTACTGTGATTTTTCTTGTGAGGATAAAATGGGATATCATTTATAAAATATTTTGCAAATCTTTAAAATTAAATAAACGTTATTTACTATGAAAATGAGATTGCTTGATATACTAGTGACCCCAACAGCAAAATATGACATTATTATTATTTTTTATTTTTTATTTGAGTATTTTCCCATCGTTACATGATTCATGTTCTTACCCTCCCTTTTTTCTCTTACCTCCTCCCAGAGCTGACAAGCAATTCCACTGGGTTATACATGTATTATCACTGAATACCTATTTTCATATTATGAATTTTTGTAATAATCTTTTAAAAAACAAAATCCCACATCCAATCCTCATATAAACAAGTAAGAAATCAAATATCATGTGTTATTATGACCAGTTGTGTGAAGTAGGTATCTTAGGAGAGGAATCAGTTAGTGAACAGTGTGCATTCTTACAAGGAGATAAAGTCCCTGACCAATACCATCTCAAACAAGTCATGTTCTCAAAATCTGTGAATATGTTCCAAATAAAGGTTACCATTCAATTTCATAACTTGCCATTGATGGCTAAGGCGGGAATAGAATTGGCAGAGCCAGACCAGGAAAATACCTACATATCAGTGCAGGCTGATGCTTTGGTGCAGCAAACTTTGGAGAAAACCAACTTGCTCAGCCTCCCTGCAGCTTGCTCCTAACCCTATGCTGACAGAACTAGTCTGCATAATCTTTCTCAGCACATGACTCTACCTTTTCCTCAGACCCTTGGATTCAGGAAAAATCAGGCCTTTTAGCCTATCTGACATTTGTTTTATACTCAGTTAGATCCTGATTTGGACCTCATTTTTATTTTCATTAGGAAATGATTTCTTCCTCAACTCTCAGTGATTTCCCTAATTACCAGCAACTGTTGATTTCCGCCTGGGGGATGTGATAAATTTACAATGGCTGCCTATTTTAAAGGAAAATGTTCAGCAATAACTTTTCTCTGTCTTCAGGGAACATTCAATGAAAAGAGAGAATTTGGTCATTCAGAAAGGTATTGTGTGTGTGTGTGTGTGTGTGTGTGTGTGTGTGTGTGTGTGTGTGTGTATATAAATCACAATAATGACTAAAACATCATGTGTTCTTGCCTATAAAATATGTATTAATTTTGCATTTTCAAGAAATTATTCCAAAAATATAACAATGAAATATTGTGAACACCATCATGTAATTTGTTTTCATTTGCAATTTTAATCACATTGCTCTGTGGTATTTAATATTTTTAATATGGCTTTTAGGTAGTTACCTTTCATTTTGACCAGCAGTAAGGACCATAATTATATTCCCCAAGAATAGCTATTTAAAGAAACAAGATATGATTAATTGAGAAACCAACAAAAAGAAAAGTGCTTTTACTGTTTCTAGATAACTTTGACCTATATTAGAAACAGTTGGGACTTGGACAACATAATGAAAAGTACAATCTATACAAATATGGATTAATCTATTATGTTATCATTTTGAAGTGATTTGGAACTATCATGTCCATATTCTTGAAAATTATGCTTTGACAGGGACATCCCCCAATTTTCCAATCTCTATATGAGATGTATCCAATAAATCACTAATGTGTGGCAGACTGCATTGTGATCCTTATGGTTCTCTGTTAATTATTACCTATTACCATGTAAACATGGCTTCTTTGTGTATGGAAAGTTTGGGTAGAAACCCTGGCCTGCCTTCTTTCCCTATAAAAAATCATAACTACTTTTAAGAAAGTGCCATTGATCACATCTCTTTCTTCCTGGTCCTTCTCATTCTTATCACCTTCTCACCTCCAAATACTCCAGACTGCTGTCATTGGCAGGATACTGGCAGGCCAGTCCCTGACCCTGTCAAAGCATAATTTTCAAGAATATGGACATGATAGTTCCAAATCACTTCAAAACCTAGGAACAGTGTTCAATTTGATGCACCATAGATTAGATTTTAGACAGAAAATGTAAAGGTTGTGACTGTCCAGTGGCAACCAACAAGGAGTATGATGAGTCTTGAGTTCATTTTGATGATAATGTCTATTAATATCATCTGAGAAATGAGCATGTTAATCTTGCAGAAGAGAAAGATCAATAACCTGAAGTAATCTTGGAGTAAGAGGAGAGGAAGGGACAGGCGTGCAAAATGTGAAAGCAGATAGGATATGGAGTGACAGAGTAACAAGACAAGGAAGGCTCTGAAGTTCTAGATCTAAGTGAGAGAAGAGATGGTGGTATTCTCAACAAGAAGAGAAAAGTTTTAAAGAGAATCAAAATTAAGGCCTCCATTAAAAATAAGTTGGATTTAAGACAAAAGGCACATATAGAACATCTGCAGGTAGAAATTCCTAGCAGGCAACTGATGCTACAAGATGGACTCTGAGAAGCTTTGCCTAGGAATAAATTTTGTTTTCTTTATTCCTACAAATCAAGAATTTAATTATTTTTTCTATAATCCAGGTATTTAAAAAAATTCCCCTTATGACAGCAGAACATTATTATACTGTACTCCTATTATAATGAATCTTAGAAAAGAGAAATTTTATGAGAAGTAAAATTTTGATGCAAGGAAAATAGTTTCTAATTTTCCTTTGTAGAATACAGAAAACTAGCTCTTCTTTTTTCTTAAAAAAAAACGTATATTGGCCTTGGAAGAGGATTAACTTGGCCAATGATTTGAGGCAAGGCCAGAGGATTCCACTATCTATTGAGAACCAGGTAGGACCAGGTATCCTCATCTATACTGTTGATATACGTGTATACACTTCATGATCCTTTTCCAGGGATTCATAACAAAAGCAATATTACCACCACTTCTTGGGGTATGTGTCTACCTCATGTTTTCTTTCTCCTTACAGAATCACCAGGATCCTAAATGATAGGTTTCTTAGGTCAACGATTCCTTCCCTAGGCACAATGCTCTACTCCCCCTCATGCATAAACTCCATCAGTGCTAACCTTCCTGTATCTGTTTTCCGCTCTACATTGCCCTTCTAATTTTCCATCTGCAAACAAATTTTTATAAGTTTGCCCTCATATTAAATATATACCCTCCTCAATTCTAATGTCTTCCCTATTGATCATTTCAAATTCATCCTTGTTTGTACATAGTAGTCTTCATGTTGTCTCTCCCCTACCTCCATACTTTTTAATAATTCCTTGAGAGCAGGAACTTTCACCTTTCTCTGCATATCCAGAAGTTAGCACAGTGTTTGGTGCATAGTGAGTAATTATTAATATTTCTTGGCTGATTTCCATAAATTACTTTCTGTACATTTGTTACTGATTTCCTATATACGTGCTCTTTCTCCAATATAATTTAAGCTTCTCCAGGCATACTATTGTTTCACTTTTGTCATTGTATGACCACCTTGTGAGTCACACAGAGAGTGTTTAATAAATGCTAATTGATGTGAATTAAGTATCAGGGTTTTATCTCATCATTGAACTCATAAAATTCTGTTGTTGTATGAGAGATTATGAGAATCTTAAAAATTAAAATCATTGGTCATATATCAGATTAAATGGGAGTAGATGAGTAGGAAATGAACTCTATCTTCTTTGGATAGCTATAGGGAAAATTCCAAAGATTCAGGGTTCTTTAGGAAAGCTAAAAAAGTAAAGCAATTAGATCTCCCCCCTGAGTGAATATTAAATGTAATGAAGTACTGAGATTAAAAATTGGTGTTTGTCTCAGATGCAAATCAATTTCACTTGAAGACTTCATGGAACACCATCCATTACACACACTCTTTCCTTACCCTCCATGAGATAATTGACTAAAATTTCATCCCCAAGCAGATTATCTCTGATTTTGATAGTCAAAACTGTCTCAGCTAATCTTCAGTTACCTCTCCCCTTTGAAAATCTGGATGCTCAAGAACAAAAATTCTCTCAAAGTCTAATTTTGTAAAGGCCTCATAACATTTCTGGAAACTTCATGTTTGGTTTCCACTCCATAAAACAGCATCCCATCCACTCTGGGTCCCCACTGGTACTGGCAAATAGTTATAGCATAAGGAACAATACATTTGATGAGGGTTTATAGTTCTGATGACATTCAAGTTTGCTCAGTAACTGAAAATGGACAAATCATGTTAATGCTAAGTACCTTATTTATAATTCAATATTTGGTACATAGTAAAGACATTAGGGACAATGTTAAGAAGAAATTCAGAAAAATTGCTAATTCTTGATTTTTCTGTATTAAGAAGCTGACTAAATTACTACCAATTTGTTTAATAGTAGCAAATTACCCTAAGAGGAGCAAGTTATTTTCTATATACAAGTCACCATTTTTCATATCCTCCTTAAAAATTTTATGTAAAAACTAATATACAAAATCTTGTGATCACACAAAAATCTTAATACTGTATCAACTACAAATTTAGATTTAGATGCACAGTTGTCACAGGGTTAATAGCATTTATTCATTTTAATGTCAAATTATGTCACCAAATTTTTTTACTTAATTTAAAGACCTAGTAGAAGAAGTAAATGCTAATGCAAATCAGACCTTAATATAAGTGTGATGGCTAAAGAAAATCCATTTTTAGTTCAATGTATCAGTATGTTTTATTCTTCTCTAAAACAAGATATCCTTATAAAATATGTAACTTTTTTAGATGTATTTGCATGTGTCTCCCTATCTTCATTTAATAATTGCAGTGGTTTTTGGTAAGCATGGTAGTCAAAGTAATATGAACATTTTTTATTATGATATCCCTAAATGGAAATGGATATGTTAGTAATAAATACACATAATTAAACATTTTAACATGCTTTTTATTGTTCTCCATTAAATAATTAAAGAAAAAATTAAATCTAATAAATTAATTAGTATCTAACATATTTCTGAGGATAAGTTGATATTGATTTTTAAAAATATAACAAGCTTTCTGGAAGATTGGAAATGCAAATTGTCTGATGTTTTTGGCACTGGTGAATAAAGTCTGCATGCATTCTTAAGTAGCTTAAAACAGGCAAAGGAAAAAAAATAACATGCCCTGAAAATTTTATGAGAAAGACTACAGATGTCACAAATTATTTTTCAGGCACTGATGCCTTCAGTGCCATCTGTATTATGCATGTTTGGGTTGGATTAAACAATTTGATGACACCTTCATAAATTGGTATTCATGCTGAGTATGTGAATTGAACTATAAGCCAAACAGCAAATTCCTATAAGTTTTGCTTTGAAAATTGTTTTCAAATCAAGCAAATAACATAATGCACACTCAAAGCAAGCTATGATGAAATGTGTGTCCAAAAATATCTGCCTCCCAAAGTGGTTAGACATAATATTCAATGTAACACATAGAATTATCACAGAGATAGTCAAAACTTTTCTTTCCAAAATTTCCATTGAGAAAGAGAAGAAAACAGAATATAAATGGGAATATAAAATGGCCTAACTTGACAACTTTGGGGAATTTAAGTGGTATAATGGATAAAGTGATAGACCTGGAGTCAGGGAGACCTGAGTTCAAATCTGTTCTCACACACTTGCTTAGTTGTGTGACGCTTGGTAAATTACTTAATCTTGTTTGTCTCAATTTCTCCATCTGTAAAATGAGCTGGAGAAAGAAGTGGCAAATCACTTTTGTATCTTTTCCAAGAAAACACCAAATGGGGTTATGAAGAGAAATACATGACTGAAATGATTGAGCAAAAACAGACTTGAAAACCTCCTTAGTTCTCTGGAAATGGAATGTGATGTGATAGTTTACTTCTATTCTATTTATAATATATGTCAGATGGAAATAACAACACTTTCAAATTGACCTTAGGTGTCCATTGTCTGTTTGGTACAATAATAAGACATCATTTTGCAAATTAGTGAGTTTATTTTTATGATCTAAGATTTTCTCTACACATTGCCCTTTATAAGTAAAAATAAAATACACTAACCATTTTCCATTCTTAAAATAAAAAATTGTCTTCTTCACTTATCACTTAAAAATAAACTCTCTTGCTTGTGATGTCAGTGTGTAAATGACCAAAGAGGCTACTGGCCAACTGTATGGTGAGAAAAGTACATACTAATTCTACAATAAGGAGCTCAGGAAACCAAGGCAAATTGAACAGAAGTTTCAATCTATTCTGCTGTTCTTCCTCTGCTATGTGAGTGCTATGCTTCCTCAGGTGTTTATTTTGTATACTTTCTCTCTTGTTTATTTTCCTTTTTCACCAATATAACTCTGCCTACATATCACCCCCTGCCTGCCTCTCTCTGTCTCTCTGTCTCTCTCTGTCTCTGTCTCTCTGTCTCTCTGTCTCTCTCTGTCTCTGTCTCTGTCTCTCTGTCTCTGCCTCTCTGTCTCTGTCTCTCTCTCTGTCTCTCTGTCTCTCTCTCTCTCTCTCTCTCTCTCTCTCTCTCTCTCTCTCTCTCTGACCTCATTAGACAACACAGGTTTAATTATCAGCCTCATTTTGAGGCTCTCCTTGGTCTACACCAGGGGTTGGTAACATATGGCTCTTGAGCCATATCTGGCTCCACCTCTGAACCGGCCAGTCCGGGCAGAGCCCCAGGATGTGGCCCAGGGGGCCCTTCAGCCACCATCCCATATTCCAGTGCCTTCTGCCTCCATCCTCCTCCTTCCGCAGGCATTTATGGCTCTCACGGCCAAAAAGGTTGCGGATCTTTGCACCATATCAATGCCTAGCCTCTCAAATTACATTCACTATCACAAATTGTTTCCTCCTTTTTTATATTAAAGTTCTACTAAATTCATAGTCCCCCAGGTATGTGGCCTTGCTATCATCCTTGACTGTTTCTCACTCCACAAATCGAATCACTTTCTGAATCTGATCATCCTTGCCTCTATATCTCTCTCGGCCCTCTCTCTATTTATACAACTGCCAACCTAATTTAGTTCGTTATCTCCTCTTGCCTGGAATACCACTCTTTTTAGTATCCATACCTCAAATGTTTCCTTATCTCAATCTATCCTAGCTACCAAAAGGATATTCTTATAGCACACATAAAATTGTGAAACCTACATACTCAATAAAATCTTCCTGTGCCCTATTATCTCTGGGATCAATCATACACTCTTCTATTTTACATGCAAAGCTATTCATACCTTGATGAAATGAGAGGTTGAACTGAAGGGCCTCTTTATGCTCTTATATCTTAATCTATGATCCTATGATCTTCCCTACTCTGTTTCTACTGAATGAATGATGAAAGAATGGTGACTTTCAATGTCTTTTACTATTTTTAGTGATCAAAAATGGGTGAATGGACTTTCTTTACCTTCTCATTATAGCCTGGTCTTTCAAAATTGGGGGTGGAGGATACCTTCTTTTTCTCAGCTAACGATATATTTTGAAGAAGAAATTGGAATCTTCCATTTCCATAGTTTAAGGAGACATTTTCCCATGTGCATGAGCATTCTCTTTTCCTCTATACACCACCATACACCAACAAATTAATAAATAGTTTAAGGGGTTGTTTTGAATGGTCAGAGAAATCATAAGTTAGTGACCAGCCACACGGTGATGAGTTTCTTTGAGTTTAACTAGGCTGGACTTTGAACAACACAGTGTGTCACCAGGTCAGTTCTAAAATTCTTTTCTACTTGAGAGAATCAAAATTTCATTCTGTTGGTATAACTTTTGAAAACACGAAGTTGCCCCTAGCAATGCAACAAAAAATAATTTTAGTGAAATTATTTGTTATAAAAAATTTAGGGGGCAGCTGGGTAGCTCAGTGGATTGAGAGTCAGGCCTAGAGACAGGAGGTCCTAGGTTCAAATCCAGGGTCAGACACTTCCCAGCTGTGTGACCCTGGGCCAGTCACTTGACCCCCATTGCCCACCCTTGCCACTCTTCCACCTGTAAGCCAATACATAGAAGTTAAGGGTTTAAAAAAATCCAAATAGAATAAAACTCTGGATTGTTCTAGCTGCTACAAGGACACACATAGATGTTAGAATGTATGACTAACAGAACATAAAATTGTCTGGCACGAATAACAATCAATTACATGTTTTATGTCATTTCATATCTAATTCCACTAATTTGGGCTCCTGAAACTTAAAATGCATTAATTATCTCCTAAATATTTGAATATAATTCTTGAACCACTGATTATAATCTATTTACTTTGATAGAGATCAATAATTTAGAAAAACCTAAACTGTTATTTTTGTTCTACAGTGTCATTTAGCATTGCCTCTTTGTCTGGCCACAACATTAGAGTAATTCTATTTTAAAACATGCCACTGAAACTTGGGCATGTAATCCATGCAAGTGAGCAGGTCAACTTATACCAGAAAAAAAAATTGGAAAACTACATTCTTTTATTGTGATGATCTTTTAGCTTATCTCTACCTCATCTCATACAAATCTGGTCAATAATCTCTATATTCATTATTCATCATTTATTGAAGCACAATATCTTAATAATCCATGTACTACAATTTATGTAGCCTTCCCCCATTCAGTCACCAAATAACATATTATCACTTAGTGATTTTTCTAGAGTCAAATGGTCATGAAACTTCTTAACAAACTAGTATTTTTCACCTTCAAGAAAAGGACCTCTGAGATGGATTAAATAAATGTAATGGGGAAAAAATGGAGAAACAGCAAGAAGGGTTCATCTCTCTGCTGTATGAGGAGAATGTGCTGCACAAGCCTCAGCAGAAGTCAGATGCGATATAATACAATAGGTAGGAAAAAGAGTACAACTAGTGTAGGAGAGCCTCAAGAGGGTCAGAGCAGATACCAAAGCAAAACTGAACAAGCATCAGTGGGAGAATAAAAACCCTACAAAGTCCAGCCAAAAGAAAGGCTAAGTATAAACCAGCATAGGCAGCAGTGGGAAGAACTGAAACCAACAAAGTTCAGTATAGATGGCATTGGATTGGGAAAAAATCACTTTGAAGGAATTGAAATGAATAGCTACAAACTTCCACACAGGAGGCCAACCAGACCACCACTGTGGAGTGCTCAATCTGAGAATGGGAAAGCTAAACTGCCCCAGGAATAGTGCAAGTACAGGGCAATACTCTCTCCACTCAAAATATGGAGTTTAATTTATATATAGATATATATCAAGGGGGACAAATAACCCCCAAATTAGCAAAATACGGAGAAAACAGCTGATGCTAGAAAAATGTTTCAACCAGAGAGGTGAACAAAATATAAGTTAATAAGGACTTTTATATACAAAAAATGAAAATATACATAGCCTCAAAGGAAAACGTGAAAGGATGTCAAGCCCAAGATGAATGTCTGGAGGAGCTCTAAGGTTAGGAAAAAATGAGAAACTTAGAAGAAATTTTAGAAATGAAAATGATAGGAAATTCAGCAGCTTAGGGGAAAAAATAGCTAAAGAGAACAGTTCTGTAGAAAGGAAATACAATACACCAGTCAGGAAAATAACTTTCCAAAAGTTCAAAACCTCTAAAAGAAAATGACTCCCTAAAACTGAGAATTAGATAAATGGAAGTTAATACCTTTAATGAAACAGTGGGGAACAATTAAACAAATTCAAAAGAAGAAAAAACAATAGAAGAAAAATTTAAATATCTTGACCTGAAAAATCAACTTAGGAGAGAAAATACAAGAATCATTGGATTGCCTGAAAACCATGATCAAAAAACAAATGTGGACATAACAAGAGGACCTATAATAGTAGGAACTTGAGCATTACTAAAAATGCAATTTTGCAAAAAGGACAAAAAGTAATAACCATTTATTCATGAAACTGGGAACTAAGAAGATAAGTAAGAAACACAATCCAGAAAGTCTGATTTTACAATTAAGTTCAGTGACAGATGAACATAATTAGACTTCTTCATATTAAAGACTAGGAACTTATAATTCTTGTATGAATTAAAAGGCTACTTGTAATGTAACAGGTTGTTCTATTCAAGTAAAGATGATTTTTCATATTACAAATTATGCTCTTCAAGAGAAGGCAATGTTGTCTGGGTGAGACTAAAGGCCTCAGGGGGCATCTTATAGTTGCTTTGGGGCCTTCTCTAAAGTGCAGGAACTAACTAAATAAATAAAATGCAGAGAAATTTAAAGTTAGTTCTTTTGGGTCAAAGACAATGGCTCCAAAGTTTCTTTTTTATCTAAATGTATATGGCCTAGATCCTGTATCTTTAGAACTCATTTGAAGAGCCTATAGGAGAGAAATCAAAGTGTGAAAGAAAATGAGGAACAAGCATTATACATATATGTTCTACTCATTCAGTACATTAAGGTATTCCCTGAAACATCTAAACAGGAGCAACCAGTTATAGAAAGGATAAATAGGAATGTCCTTTATGCAAAACCAGAAGAAGAAAATGAGACTAGGTTTCACTTTTTACTCATAGAGGAAGTACCAGCATCCAAGTGGTAAGATCACAGTTCAATTTCAGATTTGAAGTATTCTCAAATTGCTCCTGAAATCATGGCCATTAGTTATCACAGTAAAAATTAAGCAACTGTGTCCTCCTCTTTGTGATAAGATAAGCTTTCAGCATAATTTTGAATTGCAAAAATATATTTTTATTAATTGTCTATAGAAAATTATAGTTAAGTGAAAATATCTATGCTCTAATGGAAGAAAAATTAACAATTTTGAAAATTTTGAAATACTTTATTTTAAATTATGCTAGGAATTAAGAAAGAAAATGAAAAGTATGTCATTATATCTCATTAAAATTAACTTTACAAGATGAACCAAAACATAACACTGAATTACATTTAATGTGAACAAAACTTAGTGCATCCATATGTCACTGAACATAAACATTACTAATTTGAATTTACTCACTTTAAAAAGCAATTGAGGATAGGGCAAAGAGTCATTTCATAACAAAGTCAACTGAAGGGGAATATTTGTATCAACTTGATGAGATCTCTCATTCTTCTTGCTTCCATTTCAGTTTTTCTCTGAAAATCAAACTATATGAGTGGCAGTGGTGGCAGTCATCATAGCAGGTGCAGCAGAAACCATAGTAGCAAGAAGTAGGAGGAGCAAAACAGGCTTAGATGAAGAAATATGAAACACTTAAAGACCCCCCAACCATCCTGTGAATGACCATAGAAGAAAAAATGCCTAAAAATAAATATTAAAACAGAAAAATCAATAGAAGAACAAGTAAAGCTATGCAATGAATCATATACCATTCAACCAAGGAATGGAGTTAAGCTCCAGCACATAGACAAAATCAAGGAAAAAGTAATACTCAAGTGAGCAAAAGACAGAAAATTCTTCATGCTAGAAAAATATTTCAGCAAGAGAGATGACCAAAAAAAAAAAAAACCTCAGAAAAAGACAGCAATACAAAAATGTAAATGTTTGAAGTCTCAAAAGGAAATTTGAAATGATGTCTAGCCAAAAATGAATGTCTGGAAAATCTTCAAAAAGATAGAAAAACAAATAATAAGAAACTTAGAAGAAAAAATAGAAAAGAAAATTAAAGAAAAAATCAATAGCTTATCACAAAATCTTGCTGAAAAAAAGATTCATACACACACACACACACACACACACACACACACACACACACACACACACACACTAATTCAAACAGGAAAATAATTCCCTGAAAAAGAAAGTACAAAATATCAAAGAAGAAAATGGCTCCCTAAAAATTAGATTTGGACAAATGGGAGCTAATGATTTCATGAGACAGAAGGAAACGAAAGAAATTTTAAAAATGAAAAATTAGAAGAAAACTTGAAATCTCTTCATGGACAAACAAATGACTAGGAAAATAGATCCATGAGAGAAAATATGAGAATTATTGGATTACCTAGAAGTCATGTAAAAAAAGAACTATGTTAAAAGAAATTACCAGGGGAAAACTGCTATAATTTTCTTGAACATGAGGAGAAAATGTTAATTTAATGAATCTACTGATGACCTACTGAAATAACTTCCCAAACTAAAAATTCTTGTACTATTATAAACAAATTCCAGAACTCTAAAATTAAGGATAAAATACTACAAACAGACAGAAAATATTTCAAATATTATGGAACCACAATTATAATTATAGATGGCCTAGTAGCAACTACATTAAAGGATCAGAAGGTATAAAATATGATATTCTGCAAGGCAAAAAAATGTATGCCAGAGCTAAAATAGCCAGAGCTAAAAAGGTAAACAGTGGGGAAAAATTACCCAAGGAAATCAATCAGGTTAAACTAATCATCTCCTGCATGAGAAAGTCCTAAGTATGATATTTAATATTGCTAAAGTACAAGAGATACCTAAAATACTGGCTATACTCAAAGGTAGCAAGGAAAACAATGGTGATAAACTAATAACATTCCTTACATTGAAAAGTGATAACTAGAATACTTAAGATACTTATGGTTATAGGACAGTAATGGGCAAATTATAGCCAGTGGCAAGATGAAGCCCCCTGGAAATGTTCTATCGGGCTACCCAACGGTTATTCCTAATCTGAAGAATACAATGAATAGGATACAATACAATGAAACTTTGAAAGAGTTGGCTTAGAAACAGACTGACAGTTGAGCATTTCCTTTCCTTTGGCCCCCTCTTTAAAAACTTTGCCCATCACTGGCATAGAAGGTATTTAACATATTTTAAAATATTGAAGAGAAGTATAGGGTTAAATTGATTGCATTACTAGTAAGAAAGTGATAACCAAGATGCTTAAGATATCTCTGATACTTGAAGAAAAAAAATGCAAAATACTGAGGATGCTTACAGTAGCATATATATATATATATATATATATATATATATATATATATATAAAGAGAGAGAGAGAGAGAGAGAGAGAGAGAGAGAGAGAGAGAGAGAGAGAGAGAGAGAGAGCAGAGAGTAAGTTGAATGTAATGGAAAGATCACAGATGGGGAAAGGACCTATTTGTAGGAATATATTTTCAGCAGTTTTTTTAAGGGGTAAAGAACTGGAAATAGAAGGGTTGTCCATCAGTTGAGGAATGAATGTACAAACTATGGTATATAATTATAATGGAGAAGAATTATAATGGTATTGTACCATAAGAAATGATGAACAGGATGAGTTCAGAAAAGGCTTATATGAGGCTTATATGAACTGTTGCAAAGTGAAGTGATTAGAACCAGGAAACAATGTACATAGTAACAGAAATAGTGTTTGATNATATATATATATATATAAAGAGAGAGAGAGAGAGAGAGAGAGAGAGAGAGAGAGAGAGAGAGAGAGAGAGAGAGCAGAGAGTAAGTTGAATGTAATGGAAAGATCACAGATGGGGAAAGGACCTATTTGTAGGAATATATTTTCAGCAGTTTTTTTAAGGGGTAAAGAACTGGAAATAGAAGGGTTGTCCATCAGTTGAGGAATGAATGTACAAACTATGGTATATAATTATAATGGAGAAGAATTATAATGGTATTGTACCATAAGAAATGATGAACAGGATGAGTTCAGAAAAGGCTTATATGAGGCTTATATGAACTGTTGCAAAGTGAAGTGATTAGAACCAGGAAACAATGTACATAGTAACAGAAATAGTGTTTGATGATCAACTGAAAAAGACTAAACTATGTCAACAAAGTAAGGTTTCAAGAAAAAGTGCTATCCAAAGCCAAAGAAGGAATTGTTTGCATCTGATTAGAGATCAAAGCATGTCATCCTTCACTTTATCTCCTTCCTGAGTTTTTTTTTTTTATGTGATAGCTGTCTTTAGTCACAGCATGAGAAATATGGAAATATGTATTGTTTAAAAAAAACATTGATATAATGTATATCAGACTATTTACCACCTTGGGGAAAGTGGAAGGGAGGGAGAGAGAGTCTGAGTTGCAAAGTGTCAGAAAAAACAATTGTCAAACATTCTTTCCATATGTATTTGAAAAAAAAAAGAGGATAATAATTTTGAAAAAAAGTACCTTGACAATACTGTCAACACTTAGATAAAGTATTGCCAAGGTACTGTTGTGTGGAGATGCAAAGCATGGAATCCCTGCAAAGGTACAGGGGTGCCCTCACCCAAAGTGGCCATCCCTGTACCTTTGCAGGGATTCCATGCTTTGCATCTCCACACAACAGTACTTAGTAAGTACAAAACATAAAAACACTTTTAAAGTCCCATACACTTGTAAGACATCATAAGTATTAATATACAATAGCATGAATATTAATCACTTTAGATTTTATTTTTAAAAGCTGTAGAAAATAGGAAATTTAAAGGAAATGAACATATTGGTACTTAGAGTTATCGCTAAACTATTTCCACTTTTTAATCAATTACTATTTACCTTAATGTTAAAACTGTTAACTTGTGTTTACTTTTCCCTTTAGAATCTAAGCCTTTAGAGTTAGCTGTTCATCCTTAGAAACCATTCTTTTGACTGTGCTAAAGAATATCTGAATTTTCTTTGAAACCTAGTGAATTAGGTACTAAAAGCTCTTAATTGCCTAGTGACTTATTTAATTTATCTTTATCTCTCTGTGTATCATTTTGATGCCAAAAAAAATCTATTCAATAAATAAGAATTTTTCTGTTGCATGCTCACTATATGATTCCATATTTTATTTAAAAGGGAACAGGCAGGAGGTTAGTTTATGATAAAAATCTGAATTCCTGCACTATTCTTCCCAATTATAATCATCAGTTTTGAATCATGAAGTAGAAGGTGAAGTAACATATGACATCTTAGGAAAACTGGTTTGTTGCCTCAAAGGTGATTTTTAAAGGATTCAGAAATTTTTTTTAAATATTAAGCTTGTTTTCAATGTAATAGGATATCTTGACTAGTGATTGCTTTATGTAAACATATGCACCTATTCTTTTATTTAAATAGCAAAAAGTGTCATATAAATGTGTTCTTATATAGAAATTTTGTGGCAAGCAGAAAAAGCACAATACTTGGTGTGAGAACACCAAATTCCAGCTCTGAGACATATTTTCTATGGTCCTAGTCAAATGACAATTTCTACTGAAATTTCCTCATCTATAAAATAGTAATAACACACATTATCTATCTCATAGGGCTGATGAGAGAAAAAAACTTTTCTAAAGTTTAACTTGCTGAATAAATGTGAGTTATTTTCCATTTCATATTGTACATAAGACTATGTAGTATTTTATTGTCTCAAATCAGGTGTTATATATCTGTCTGCCTAAGTAAAAAAAAAAAAAACCTCTTGAGTGTAAGAATCATATATATTTTGTTGCATTCCCTGAAAAAATCACAATTCTTCTTGACCTTAGATACAACTTTATCTATTCTTATTTCCACTTTTGCATTGCATGTGGAGACAATGCCTGATCTCAGGGTACTTGTGATCCAATTGGGAAACATAGAACATATAAATAATTATAGTATAAATCAGGGTATGGTAAATGCATATGTAATACCTCCTTTGGTGCCATTAACTCCCACTCACATTGGCAAATCAGGTCCATACAAGACAACTAAAGATTTTTCCTCTCAATATTTTGGGATAAACTTTAAAAGATGGGGTTTTTAGCTCTGTAGCTTCAAAATTCCCTTCAGTAAGTTTCCCATTAGGAAAGTGATTTAATAAGAAGGTAAAATCATAATTGGTACAAAATATTTACTACTAATCAAGATACAATTTCCTTGCATGTACATGCTTTTGTAGGGGATGTTAGTCCCAAAGAAAGGTACAATAGTGAGGCATACATGTAGAAAATATATGTAGTCAAGAGAGAATTTCTATCTAATGGCCCAGGGAATTCTTTTCTTCCTTCATGAAGTTCTCCTTAGTTATACCTCTCTGCTGCAGAGGTAATCTCTCTGCTCCTGGGCAAGGACTTATTTACACTTAACTAAGCAATTCCACTCCTGTTGGTTTCTTCCCTACTTTGGTGTTGTGAAAAAGGGAAAAGTCAGCTGTCATCCAGCGACTGTGTTGGCATCATGCCAGACTTTGTTAATTTTAGGAAGCCTATTCTGCTGACATTCAGATGCTAACCTGCAATCTCTCTAGACCTTATAGTGTCCTCAATATCCTTGCTTCCACTTTGCATCTACTATTCTGCCTGATTTTAACTTCAGGGAACAAAACATTCCCCCAGGATAAACTCATCACTCATCTAAGCCCAGCCCCATGTTGCTAATTCCAACTTTGATTGATACTACCTCCCTCAGCTTTTTCTCCCTTCTGATTGAAGGGCAGGAAAGAATAATATCAAAATATTCCCCAAACCATCTTTTATAGAAGACAGAAACTGAAATTTTGCCTCCTCCAATTATGCATCTGTTGCTTTGCCTGGTTTCAAATCTGCAGAGCAATACTCCCCAACCAAGTATCTCCAAGTTTTTCCCCTTCTTTCCAGCTTCTTTTTGTATGTTGTGTCCTTATTTAGATTATAAACTCCTGAGGGCACTGATTGTCTCCATTTTTATCAGTTGTATCCCTAGCACTTAGCACACGTGACACATAGTAGGCACTTAATAAATATTTGTACAATTGGATAGGATTTGATTGTCTGATCTGCAGCTACCTCTGATTGCTGGTGAAAACTCTGGAAATCCTGAATTAACAAGATAGATATGTGGACATACCTATCTCTGAGGACCAATTCTTCCAATATCAAGAAAGAATAAATATAAAGACAGAAGTGGCTATATAGCTCAATATTTGCCCAGTGACTAATTGGGATCATGAGAGTGCTGTTTTTTCAAATATCTAAATCTAAACAACTTAACTTTTTATAGTCACTAAGGAAAGAGATTGAGATATGGAATCATCACATTTTGTTTTGTTTTGCTTTACATAATTAACATTTGTATAACTAACATTCTGAGATTGATCACAGGAGCTCTCAAGCTAACTATTCTCCTTATCTATCACTGCTTATACACAATTAATTAACAACCCTTTCTAATAGCCTAGTTACAGATACATGCTAAAAGTTTACAAGATGATTTGATTTTAAAATAAATCTTCACAACTCTTCTTAAGAATTATTGTCTGAGGCTATTCAATATATGGTCAATAAAATGCTTGGATCTTACATTGGAACTTATCAACTATTAATTAACATACTTCCAGTATGTAGGTTTTGTTAATCAATGATTTGTATCAACTGTCAAAAGTCTATAAAAACAACTGTGAACATCTCCAAGATGTCTTTCATTGCAGACTGGGTGTGATGAGATCATTTACTGTATTTACCCACAAATAAAATCAGTTTTCAGCTGCTCAGAATTATGGTCCAGAGATTTCTTTTTTTTACAGCATCCAATGAGAAAACTTTTCATCATCACACAGTACCATGCTAAGACACAAATAGCCAAAAAAAGGCTTCAAAAAGCCTGTTATATGTGTTATTTTGAAACTAGCCGGGGACTTACTGTAAATGCTTTTCATAATCCACCAGGAAAAAACAAATCTGAGCCTTGTCCAGTTATTCTCTGTAAAAGTATAAATGAATGTTCTCTAAGAAAGCCTAACAGAGAGCACCTTCTTCACAAATGAATGATGAGCTTGGTCTTGAAAGATAGAAATATTCTCAACAGGTAGAAATAAAAGAAGATATAGGGGAAATGGGATAGGGAAGGAGTGCTTTCCTGGGATACAAAGAGTGATTATATAAGCAAACATTTGAAAACAGGCAAGAAAAGAACAAACTCAATAAACTGAATAATTTCAATTTGCTGAAACATAGAATACATGCAGGGGAGTATTGTAGAATTATGGAATATTAGAGATGGAAGGGAATTTAGAGTTCTGTTATTCCAAATACTTCTTTTTTTATAGATAAAGAAACTAAGACTCAGAGACATGAAATGATTTGCCAATATCAAATACTTTGCTAATAAGTAGCAGATTAAAAATTAGAATCCATGATTTCTGTCCGCAATTTCAATATTCTTTTTCAACCTGGCACTAACCACTTTCTAGCCTTTTAGATATTATAACCCTCTCTGCACAATAGAGTCCTTGCAAGTTGGCCTTCTTATTTTTCTTATACATGGTATTCCATCTCTATCTTCCTTCTATTGAATAGGCTATTCTCCTATGAATTCAATTCTCCCCTTTGTCAACCACATCTCTCCAAATCCCTTGAAGTTTCCTTCAAGGCTTAGTTCAAGGACCACCTTTTCCATGAAGCCTTTTCTGATGTCCAGTAGCTATACTGACACCATCTCCCTCATTCTCTTGTATATATTTTGTATAAACGTTTTGCCTTCTGTTATGAGGAAAAGTATAGATAATTAGTGAAATTAGCACCCAGGCTGTCAGGCTGTCAGAGAAGACCTGAAGGTTCCAAGAATGTAATTATGGCAAGGAAGGAAGTGATTTTCTGAGAGACTCTGTTATAGTTGAGAGAGCAGTCGGATTCTGAAAACTGTCTCCAGGGAAGAGCCTAGGAGAGAGTAGATTTACCTCCCAGAAGAAACACCTGCCTGTGGGGAAATTCAAGTTGAGCTGGAGGATCAGACTTCGGTTGGTGGACATCCATCCAAAGCTGATTAAAGCTTCTTGGTTTACTCTTTGGGATTAATTTGACTGGAACCTGTGCTCTTGGAATATACTTGGACTGAAACATTTTGAGCTACTGATCAAGACCACCAGACTATCTACCTAAGATCCCATTAGTCCCTTGTGTCCTGGCGGCCTGCATAGCATAGTGTAGGGATTTCCCAGATCTTTAACCTTTAACCCTGAATTGATCCCATAATGTTTTAGAGTAGTGTGACCTCTCCCACCTCTTTCAATCTTAAGTTAACTATTAAAAGAGTGTTTTTAATTCCTATTGTGTTTTTCCCTTTAGAAGTAAGGTAACCCTGCATGTTTTAATCTAAGTGGTAGTTGGATCCCAACTGTCATTCACTCTCATTGCCACAGCCCTTTTGTATTTGGTTAAGATTGTAATACATCTACAACTTTCATTCTTCCTTCATTCCCTTCTCCCCAGAAGAACCCCTGTGTGTGTATTTGTGTTTATTTACCCACTTCACTTCCCTGCTTAGACTATAAGATCTTCAATATCAGTGACTGTTTCATGTGTCTGTCTTAGTTTCAAACCTGGTGCTTAGCACAGTGCTGGGCACATAATAGATCATTAGTAAATGTTTATTTATTGACAAGTTGGTTTGCAGGTTAATCAGGCTAAGGAGTGTAGGACTCATTAGTCCAAACAGAAAGTATCAATCTGTCATTTTTCAATCATGTCTAACTCTTCATCACCACAATTGGGGTTATATTAGCAAATATATGGGAGAGGCTTGTCATTTCCTCCAATGGAGAGAACTTAGATTTAAACCTTATCACCCATTTTTATAACTTTCATGTCTATGAACGAGAGATAGCCTTTCAGAGCTCCATTCCTCTCATTTGTAGAAGGAAGATAATGAAACCTGTAATTACTATGAGGATCAAATTAAATAATGGAGGTCAAGTGCTATACTCAGATATTCCCAGCGAAAGTTTTGGGGCAAAGCAATGATGTCATTAGAGCTGTACATTAGGAAGATTACTTTGGCAGAGATATATAGGATACACTAGCGGAGGAAAAAATGGATGGTGTTAGGAATTTACTATCATAATTTATTCCAGAGATACTGAGGAGTGTGAAAGTAGGGCACTAATGATTGTAATGGAAAGAAGGATGAAAGAATGTGATAATTAGCAAGTGGAATTGACAGGACATATTTTTACAAAGGGTTTAAGAAATGAGAGGCCAAAGGTACTTGGGATGAAGAAGAGATAGTGAAATTAATATTCTTTATGTCCTTTCATCAACATGATTTTTATAACAATAAAGTTTCTTCACTGACATAATCAAAATGTATAACTGATAACACAAAATAACGACCCTTCCTAAAGTGATGATCATTCATAAAATGCAATGACTTCCATCCTAAATTTTTATTTGTATGCTAACTAATGAAAATGTTTAGACCAGTGCCAAAATCTTCTGTATTAATAATAATATTTTTCTATACTGAACATATTAATCATCATATGAGATTTACCCTCAGTCAAAAATACTACAAAAGGAATTCAACATTATAATTTGGCATCACAACAGTTTAATGCTCCCTTAAGGTATTCAAGATGTGTACAACAAATGCATCTTTCTCAAGAAAATGGAAAGAATTTCTTATCAAAATCAAACTTTCTCCAGTGTATAAAATCACATTACATGGGCTTTTCTAGCAAAAAAACAGAACTGTCTATTTTCTTAACCAGAAAATATCTAGGAATCAGATAATTATCTTTTCCTTAAAACTAGATTGTTCTTATAGAAAAATTATTTAAAATATAATACTGAAACTTTCAAAGAATCATTCTTGAGACTATATTAAGATGAATTTAGACTTATTATATAATACTTGTATTTATAATTAAGACTACATTAAAAACCATTCTTAAGATTATATTAAGATAAATTTAGATTTATTATATATAATATTTGTATTTATAATTAAGACTAATTTAATGACAATGTTTAATTTCATATCATTCTTCTAGTATTAATTATCTCTAAGTTTTAAATGATAAATATATATCAATTGATCTTTTAATATATGGACTAGTAATGTGTTCTTAACATCTCAGGACATAAATACAAGATGCTCTAAGGCAGGCACAAACTAGGAATATATGTAATTCTCTTTAAGTCATCATTAAGAATCTTTGTTTAATTGTCAATCTTTTCAATGCTGAGAGTTGCTTCAATGCTAAATAATGAGAAGATAGAAGATAAAACAGACTATAGGAAATAATAATTGAAACAACAGAGAGCATTCTACTCCAGGACCCTCATTTTGGGCACCCAATTTCAAAGATAGCTATTGATCTTATTTTAGAAGAATTCTAAGGATATATTAAAAATGGAACTCATCTTTTCCTTAAATAAAACCCTCTTCCACTATTCTACTTAATTTGAAGAAGATACTATCCTTTTAGTAATCTAGATTTGCAAATGGTGTCATTTTGGACTCCTCAGTCTCACCACCAACTCTCTCTCTCTCTCTCTCTCTCTCTCTCTCTCTCTCTCTCTCTCTCTCTCTCTCTCTCTCACACACACACACACACACACACACACACACACACACACACACACACACATAATCAATCAGTTTCAAAATCTTGTCTTTTCTAACTCTAAATTGCTTCTTGTATACATACTCTTCTCTATTCACACAGCCACTATTTTAGTTCAGTTTCAATTCAGCTCTCTAAATATTTTAATATCCTCTTAATTGGTCTTTGTCTCAAAACTTTCCCAAATCCAATTTATTCTTGACACTGCATCCATATAGTTTATCAAGTAAACCTTCCCTCTGATTAAGAAAACTCATATTTCTCCTGATAACTTCATTCAAATATAAACTCATCTTTCAGCTATTTAGAAACCTGCATCCTTTCTATTTCTGTCTCCTTACACATTACTCCCTACAATGTGCTCTGTGTTCCCACTAAACTAGGCTACTTGTCATTCATCACACACAACCTCTCAGCTTTGCACTGGATTTAGCCTTACTTGAAATGTTTTCCCTTTTGATCTATACTTCTTAGACTTCATGACTTCTTTCAAAATTCTGTACCTCACCTTCTGCAGGAAGCTTTTCTGAGTTCCCTTAGTTTCTAATAACTTCTTTCCCAAGTTTATCTTTTCTTCACTTTGTCATTGTTTTGTATATACTTACATATCTGTGTATTGTATCATCAGATAGAAGGTAATTTCCTTTAGGGCAGGGATTATTCCATTTTTCTCTTTGATTTCCTGTGGCATAGCACAGTGCCTGACACATACCAGGTGTTTAAAAATGATTGCAGATTGATTGCTAGAAATTTGCTTTTTGATACAGATGTATAACCCATCTGTAACTTGTATTTTGGGGGAGTTGGCTGAGGGCCTGAAATAGTAAGTACGCCATCTATGGTCATACAGCCAGTATATTTCAGAGGCAGTACTTGAATATACTGCCTTTAAGTTATGTCCTCACTCTACTATGCCAAGCTAGGTCCCCTTCCTCAGTGATTATAACACAGGACAGACTACAATAGTATAAAATAGGGATAGGTAGGTACTCTTATTTCATTAGTATAGGTCACTTGGATGAGGAAACATCTTTTAATTGGCAAATAATCAGATTCTTTAAAATTTAGTCTTAAAGAGTTGCCTGAAACACTAAGTGTCTTGGCTGATTTCACACCTCTACTATGTTCAAAAGTAAGATTTGAAAGCAATTTTTCCTGATTTTAAGGTTGGCTACAATACAATGCTATCTCTTATAATAGCATAAGAGAAATATAAAATGCTATATATGGTCCAATAAATGAAAGATAATTTCTCACTATGTAGAACTTAAAATCACTAAAAGCTTCTTCAAAAAGTCCTATTTGAGGTATATTTTGAAAGGTATCTAAGAATTTCCTAGATAGACAGGAGTGGGGAAACATTTTCACTGATATCGGGAATTCTAATATAAGGAAGCAGGAATGTGCTTAGTGTGTGCAAGAGGTGTTTGAAACATAGTTTGAAATCTAATGTGTTTGAAAAGTAGTGAAAATGGAGTGTAACATTCAAGATTAAGATTAAAAAATGCCAAGCCATCTTGTTATCCAGGGATTTGAATGCCAGTAAGAGAGATAGAATTCCTTTACGAGCCCAGAGGAAATCATTGAATGGCTTTGGTGAAAGAAGAAAAATTATGATATTCGTGCATAGTGGTGTAGGCAAATATAAGGTAGGGTATGCAGATAAGGTAGATATATAAATATGTAGATAGCAGCCAGGCTTCTCAGGCATGACTGGAATATTCCAATCATGGAAAAGTGAAAAGGAAGTCTTTCCTGAGTGACTTTGGTATGGCTGAGGCAGTTACATGCTGGTTTTAACTGTCTCTAGTGAAGAGCCCAGGAAAGTGGATTTGTCTCTTACAAGAAACATCTATCCTGTGGAAGTTCAGGTCTGAGCAGTGAATTTGGCTCTGGATGATGGACATCCAGACTGGTTCAGCTCCCTGTCTTCATCTATTTGTGGATTAATTTGCTGTGGACCTGTCTTCCTGGAAAACCTTAGATCATTGCTGGAGTTGAGGAGGACCCAGTTGTGAGACATCCATATCTCCTTCTAGCCAGCCAAGCTGGAGCTGGCAGCCTGTGTTAGTACAGAGTAGATTTTGGCCCACCTTTCCAGGCCATGGAGTCTGTCCTTAGATACCTAGTTTTAATATGACCTCTCCCTACATCTCTTACCCTTAAGCTCATTATTAAACTGTGTTTTATAACTTCCTTTTGTTCCTTCTCCACAACCCTGAGGGCCCACTATATTTTTTTTCATTTTTGTTTAATTTATTAATTTATAACATTTCTCCATGGTTATAGGAGTCATGTTCTATCCTTCCCTTCCTCCCACTCCCTTCCATAGCCCACACACAATCCCACTGGGTTTTACTTGTGCCATTGATCAAGACCAATTTCCATATTATGGATATGTAGGTCAGTATTTAGAAAATCCTATGTGTAGAGATTGTGGGCAGGGGTGCCTCGTTGAAGGCAAGAATGTAGGAATTCCAGGTTAAAGCCACTACCAAGAGTGCAGGGGATGTGGGGGGGGGGGGGAATCCTTCTCAAATATCAAGCGGCAGCTGGCTGAAGCAGTCTCTGAGATCTCAGATCTTGGGTAGCAGCGTGCAGGAACGGAGGTCTGTACTGGTGGGCTTGGGATTCAGAACAGGACAAGCAGCACCAGTGAGGCAGGATCAGGAGAAGCGGCAGAGGCACTGGGGCACTGGGGCACCGGTTTTGTGGGGTTAAGCTGCGGGTTAAGGCAAAAAGATGGCAAGCAAAGCCACTCTCCTTTTTTAAAAAATTGCTCAAAGGAGCTGAGCAAGATGGCCAAAAAGAAGGCATGGCTATCTCTTTTGATAGGACTCTAAATGCTCTCCAGCTATCTGGAAAATTGAGAATTTGAAATTCAAACTTCTGGTTGCCATCATTGTAAAGATTAAAAATGATAAAGGCTGATATTATGAGGGAAACTAATATTTTAATTGCCATGGCCATGTTGGTAATATATATATATATATATATGTGACTGCGCCTGACTATACTTAAAAATGCCGCCCATCTGTATCTCCACCCATCTTGGTAGCAAAAGAGACCGTCTCCAGCCCTCCCTCCCAATTTAAGCTGAGCTATATATTGGTTCCCTTTGTCTCACTTTATCAGGTCAGAAACCAGAAACCCATTGTATCACTGGGAATGTAGTCTCAAAGACCCCCACATGTCCACAGGAACTTTGTCAAACACTACATATCTTGAGGCTCAATATTTCCAAATAGAACCCCAAGTGATTTTAACTAACATAGATATTTGCATTAGGATGTTCACTTTGAGTCAATATCCTTAATTATATCCACATCCACCTCTGTGGTCAGGTATTTATTTTTCTTCTGTGTTCCTACTTCCACAATTTTTCCTCTGAATAGTTGTTTTTCTCATAATTCCCTCAGAGTTGTCCTGGATCATTGCATTGTTACTAATAGAGAAGTCCATTACATTTAATTTTACCACAGTGTATCCATCTCTGTGGACAATGTTCTCCTGGTTGTGCTCCTTTCATTCTGCATCAAATCCTGGAGGTCTTTCCGGTTCACATGGAATTCCTCCAGTTCATTATTCTTTTGAGCACAATAATATTCCATCACCAGCATATACCACAATTTGTTCAGCCATTTCCCAATTGAAGGGCATACCCTTGTTTTCCAGTTCTTTGCTACCACGAAAAGCGCAGCTATAAATATTTTTGTACATGTCTTTTTATCTATGATTTCTTTGGGGTACAAACACAGCAATGGTTTGGATGGATCAAAGGGCAGGCAGTCTTTTAGAGCTCTTTGGGCATAGTTACACATTGCCATTCAAAGTGGTTGGATCAATTCACAAGCCACCAGCAATGCGGTAATGTTCCAATTTTGCCACATCCCTCCAACATCATTACTCTCCCTGCTGTCATTTTAGCCAATCTGCTGGGTGTGAGGTGGTACATCAGAGTTGTTTTAGTTTGCATTTCTCTAATTATTAAAATTTAGAATTCTTTCTAATGTGCTTATTGATAGTTCAAATTTCTTTATCTGAAAATTTCCTATTCATATCCGTTGCCCATTTATCAATTGGGGAATGGTTTGTTTGTTTTTTTACAATTGATTTAGTTCCTTTTATATTTGATTAATTAGACCATTGTCAGAGTTTTTTGTTATAAAGATTTTTTTCCCAGTTTTTTGTTTCCTTCCTGATTTTGGTTGCATTGTTTTTGTTTGTACAAAAACTTTTTAATTTAATATAATCAAAATTATTCATTTTACATTTTGTAATTTTTTATAACTTTTGCTTGGTTTTAAAATCTTTCCTTTCCCAGAGATCTGACCAGTATAATATTCTGTGTTCACTTAATTTACTTACTGTTTCCTTCTTTATATTCAAGTCATTCACCCATTCTGAATTTATCTTGTTGTAGGGTGTGAGATGTTGATCTAAAGCTAATCTCTATATTGTTTTCCAATTTTCCCAGCAGTTTTTGTCAAATAGAGGGGTTTTTGTCCCAAGAGCAAAGACTCCAGCAAGTGATCACTATGGTTATTCATTATGATCAGGTAAGATTTATACCAGGAATGCAAGGATGGTTCAATATTAGGAAAACCATGCACATAATTGACCATGTCAATAAGCAAACCAACAAAAATTACATGATTATATCAATAGATGCAGAAAAAGCCTTTGAGAAAATACAGCACCCATTCCTATTGAAAACACTAGAAAGTATAGGAATAGAAGGGCCTTTCCTAAAAGTAATAAACAGAATATATCTAAAACCATCAGCAAGCATCATCTGCAATGGGGATAAATTAGAATCCTTCCCAATAAGATCAGGAGTAAAACAAGGCTGCCCATTATCACCTCTGTTATTTAACATTGAACTAGAAACACTAGCAGTAGCAATTAGAGAAGAAAAAGAAATTGAAGGTATTAAAATAGGCAATGAGGAGACTAAATTATCACTCTTTGCAGATGACATTATGGTCTACTTAAAGAATACCAGAGAATAAACTAAAATAACTGGTGGAAATAATCAATGACTTTTTCAAAGTTGCAGGATATAAAATAAATCTAAATAAATCATCAGCATTTCTACATATTTCCAATGCATGCCAAAAGCAAGCATTAGAAAGAGAAATGCCTTTTAAAATTACCCTAGACAAAATAAAATACTTAGGAATCTATCTGCCAAGACATATACAGGAATTATATGAGCACAACTATGAAGCACTTTCCACACAATTAAAATTAGGTCTAAATAATTGGAAAAACATTAATTGCTCATGGGTAGGATGAACTAACATAATAAAAATGACCGTCCTACCCAAATTAATTAATTTATTTAGTGCAATGCCTATCAAACTACCAGAAGTCTTTTTTACTGAATTAGAAAGAAACTATTAAAAAGTGCATTTAGAAGAACACAAGATTGAGTATATCAAGGGAAATAATGAAAAAAAATGTGGAGGAAGGTGGACTAGCAGAACCAAATCTTAAACCGTACAATAAAGGTCATCAAAACAATATGATATTGGCTAAGAGACAGAAGGGAGGAGGATCATTGGAATAGACTTGGGTAAAGTGACAGCAGCAAGACAGTCTATGATAAACCCATATAGTTAATAGGAATCCCTGGCAGAGTTGGTCTGGAGGACAGTTGGCCTCAACTGTCACCACTCATTCCCCAGTCCTGTGTTTGTGGGGATGGGTGAGATTTCCCAGTGGGTTACTGTGAGTCAGGCACTTAACCCACTTTAACTTTTCATTCCCTTCTCCCTCTACTAATCCCTTTATTTATTTATTTATTTATTTATTTATTTATTTATTTATTTATTTNAATCCCTTTATTTATTTATTTATTTATTTATTTATTTATTTATTTATTTATTTATTTATTTATTACCTATTTCAATAGGAAGAAGTAATGGTAGTAGATATTTCTAGTAGTATTTGTATGGGTTCTAGTTCCTCCCAGTTGATTTAATTTTCCTCAGAGATATTAATCCCTTCTCCCAGGTCTGATTTTCTTATCTGTTTCATTTCTGGTAGGGTATACAACATGGTTTAAATGATCATCATTTGGTTCACCCAAAAGCACAAGAGAAATTTTATGTCCATTTGTCACATCTTTGGTTTCTTTGATGTTTCAGTTGCCTAGGCTGGAAACAAACATAAAAATGGGAAATATGGAAGTTGCTGAGATTTGTTGGGGTATTAAAGTATTTGATAAAATTATCCATACTTGATCATAAAGCTACTCACCAAACAGAAACCAACTCACTTTTGGCTTGCTCATTGTATTTGTTTACCACCTAGCTAATCTCCTATATTTTCTATGTAATTTCTTATATAGACACCAGATTATCCAGGGCTTTCAAGGTTGTGCTTTATAACTAGACCTTATTCAAGAGGCAATATGAAATCATTGAAGAGCTTCAATCAAAAGAACCGAATGATGACATAAAAATCAGACATAAAAAAAATAAAAGATTTGTATCTGATAATACAGTGGACACGGTAGAGCCTGAAGAAAAGAAGACAATTTAGGAGGCTTAATATATTTTAATAACTATGAGAACAGAATGTTTAGTTTTGAGAGAAATTGAGAAGATAAAAAAATGGAATAAATTCACTGATTGACAAGAGAGATAAAAGTTTGGGAAAATTCCAAAATAGCATCACTTATTTAAGAACAGGTGAAACAAACAATGTCATACTTTAGGATTTACATTGAGATTACTGGAGTTTGGTTCTAAGTTCTACTGCCATTAGTAGGACCTTGTCTTAATTTTCATTACCTCATCTGTGCAATGATAGTTTGTACTAGATAATTTCTTATATATTTTTCAGTTCCAGATCCTTTGACTACATGTATATTTATTATGTGTCCATGGATGAGTCAAATCATATAACTGGTTTTGGGGGAAAGATGATAAGTTTAGAATTGGATATGTTAAGTTTTGTGTACCACTTCAAGGAAGATGTGTAGAGAGAACAGGAGAAATTGCAATTTTGAAGTTCAAGAGAGAGAAAAGAGTAAGGGTTATAGGTTTAGAAGTCATCTCCATCCAGGTAAAAGTTGAAGCTATGAAAATGCCTGAGTTTTCCAATACCAAGAATATAGAGCTATGACACAAGAGAAAAAAAAACAGAACCCAGCTTAAATGATTAAGAAGTGAAAGATCACGTAAAGACTGAAAAGAAAGTGGTTTTATAAACATCATGAAAAGAAAAATTATCAATGAAATGATAGGTCTTATCTGATATTACAGAGGTCAAAGGAAATAAGGACTGAGAAAAACCTTTGAATTTGAGTGTAAGAGAGTCATTAGAATACAAAATATCATGAGTAGAATTTTCTACTGAGGACTAGAAGTGGTAGTAGCAGAATGTTATACTTTTGTGTCCCTTCCCTTTATATTCTATGATTTACACTCCTCCTAAAAGAGTTTATTTTTGACAATTTGACAATGACACATTGACAAATTAGTTAAGGAGAAAAAATACATCAGAAACAATGAAATAATAAGAGAGAATATATATTATAAGTGCTCTTAATTGAAAAAGTTCAGGCTGATCAATGTGAAAAAAAACCAAAACTAATCAAATCAGACTTTAGGAAAAAGGTAAGACGTGGTCCCAGACTTTGAAGAATAAGTTGAGATTGAATAAACAAAGGTAAAAAGAGTGGGTATTAAAGATAAGGCTACAGAACGCTGTTTCCTTCCTTCTGCTGTGGCTGCCATTGCTGCTGCTTTCGTGCCGCAGTCATGGCCATCCGCTATCCTATGGCCGTGGGCCTTAATAAGGGCCACAAGGTTACCAAGAACGTTTCGAAGCTGGGACACTGCCGCCGCCGTGGGCGCTTGACCAAAAACACCAAGTTTGTGAGAGATATGATCCGTGAGGTATGTGGATTTGCTCCTTATGAAAGACGTGCAATGGAATTGTTAAAGGTCTCAAAGGATAAACGAGCTCTTAAGTTCATCAAAAAAAGGGTAGGAACACACATCCGGGCCAAGAGGAAGAGAGAGGAGCTCAGCAATGTCCTAGCTGCCATGAGGAAGGCTGCTGCCAAGAAGGACTAAACTGGATCCTGCTTCCCTTCCCCACCTCTATCCAATAAAGATTTGACAAATAGAAAAAAAAAAAGATAAGGCTACAAAATAAGAATATTGGTAATGAATACCTTTATTTCAGATAAAAAGAAAAACAGAAGTTCAGGAATTTATAATTCCTTGATCAGGATCATAGAGTTATTAAAAGATGAAAATCAAATCTTTCCTTCACCCAAATGCAAGGTTCTTTCCATTGAACATGATGTCATTCAATGCCAACTGACAACTGGTTGGTATAATGGATTAAATTCTGTAGTCAGGAAGACATGAGTTCAAATCTGATTTAAATGCTTATTAGATGTCTGACCTGGAGAAAACACTCAACTTATTGCTGCTTCAGTTTCATCAGCTGTAAAGTCAGGATAATAAAAGGATCTGAAATAATCATCAGGTGATTGTGAGGATTAAATGAGATACTCTTGGTAAAACATATTGTGAGTTTAATAAATGCTTTCTCCCTTTAATTACCTTCCTGTTATTGAAGGCTCTTCTCCTTAGTTATCATTGCTTTTCAGTTTAGCACTCCCTTTCCTTGTAATGCATTATATTTTCCTTAATTTCTGACATCATGATTATCATATGTCCAAAAACAAACATAAGTTCCACTTTCTTGAAAGAGGTTCTGAATTAGTATGTCATAATTCATTCAACCATTTCAAAATGATTCACTTTAGTTTTCATTACTAAAAATAATTCTGTATAGAAGGGTAAGTAGGGATATGAAATTTTGTGAACAAAGGTACAGAAGAGGCAAAGTTGTTCATGTCCTAGTGACAGTAAATGGTTGAGTTTGGCAAGACCATAGGCTGTAATAAATCAAGCAGTATTCCTTCTGATAGTCATGAAATGAAAAGACAATCAAATTTAGATAGAGTCAGATCTCAAGGATTAAATCCCATTCATACAACAAAATAGCTGTGTGGTATTGGTAACATCAACTATCTCTCATCCTCAGTTTCCTCATTTGAAAATGAAGAATTGGGAATTGATATTCATCCTTTAGCAGAATATAAATTTTATGAGAGTCAAAGCTTTTTTGTGTATTATTTTACTGTTCTGTCTTTGTACTCCTAAAGACTAGTAGCCTGGTTTCCACATACTAGGTACTTGTTGAATTTTATTAGCTCTAGATTCTTTTTTGAACTAAAGTCAATGTACCTATAATCATTCTATTTACCAAACTCAAAACTAATAATATGTACTATACAACACAGCTTTTGTTCATGAATTGCTGGGCCTTACCATTTTCTCCTGCTTATATTATATGTGTGTAGTTGTGTGTATATTTGTATATATGTATTTTTGATATTTATGATCATCCAGTTTTTGATCTCCCTTAATTGAGGATGTCTTTTTGTTAAGAGAGTTTTTCTTAATTTCTCCCTTTTTCTATTTAAGAGGCAAGGGAGCAATAAGTTTCTCAGTAAGAGCCCCGCACTGCTGTGGAAACTGGCAGTTGGTGGCAGTTAGAAGGATGAGAGTTAGTTAGAGCTGGCAATTGGAAAGGGGGCTTTTGTCTCTGGGTCCCTTGGGGAGAGGAATGTGTGTGACTTGCTTTCTCTGGTACTACTGGAGTTAGAGAAATGTATTAAAGGCGTTAACAGTCTTACTGATTATTGATTATCTTGGGTAGATAGGAAGAAAAATAGTAGGTAAATGATTAGACAGAAGAGAAAAATGAGGCTGGAGCCTAGCTCTGGCAGAAGGCACTGCCTTTGAGGGCAAATAGATTTAGGATTTTCTAGCAGATTTTAGTTAGGATTTGGATCTTAGGTATAGTTATAAACTATTATAAGGTTACTCTCACTTTCCTCCTTTCTATTTCCTATCCATATTTGCATAATAATAAAATAAACATTTTGTGTTCAAGAAGCTGCTTTTCTGAATTTTGTTCAAATTTCTACCCCATAAATTTAATCCTTCACACTTATATTCTACTCTAAAACGTTGATCAATGCTGAAAGTTATGAAGATACACACTTATATGAATATTTATATATCCATATGAATGAAAAATAATCAGTGAATAATGAAAAATAACCTAGAAAGAGGCTAAACAAACATGCAGAGAAAATGACAAAAATAGTGCCCACAAATCATTTTCAATGATAGGCTCTTAAGGGGAGAATAGATGATAGCACCAAATATGATTTTGTATCTTCACTTATATATATACTTTGAAGCCCAAGAATATGTCAAGTCCAGACATATTTTATTCTCCTTTTTCTTTTCACTTATAATGGCTGTATAAATACTAGGTAATAGAATTACCGTCATATAGATAATCACACATACCCACAACATGCCTCAATTATTTTATTTAACCTGAGAGGTGATTCAAATTCCAGAGATAAGAATATTGCATAAGTCAAAAAAAAATTTGTATTTATTATCATTATCCTTTCAAACAAGATTTTACTCAGTGCCTGAAAGTGAATGTAATTTGCAAATCAAAAAGAAGATACATATGGAACAGAGATTAGGAATTAAATTAATGCTCCAATTTCTTCATGAAATCAATCTTCATTTATCCTATTTTAATTCATTGGAAGGGTTATTCAAACTAAATTGAAAGATATGTGTCAAAGTTAGACAATGAGAAATATATATCTACTTTATTTCATTTTAATTTTCTGTTACATTATCTAGTCATCCTTCTTAAAGAAACTTTTATAAACTTTATATACTGTTTCTATTATTGCACTAAAAATGCAGATTTTCCTAAATATTTTTCTTCATATAGGGTTGTAAGTATGCCCATATGTGAACCAATGATTTTGTTGATTTTATATATAGCTATAAATGATTTTCTACTTTCATGTTTTTCAACGTTTCTGGTTCTAAACCTATGAACCTATGAGCTTAAATGTAGTATATGTAAATGCCAGGCACAAATACTTTTCACATAATTTGCTACTAAAAGCCGAAAATGTTATTAAATGTACAAAATATATAAAATGAAAAAGGGACTTGTCTTAATATTGAGTGTTTTATCAAGTTTTAGTTATAATGTTAAAAAGTAATTTAAAAAGTAAAGGTACATATATGTTACTTCCTTTTTATATTTCTCTTTTTGGAGTTTAGGTAATAAATTTATCCATTTATAATATATAATAAATAAATGAAATAACTGTCACTATAATTTGGTAAATAATATTTAATAGGTTTAAAATTATAGTACTACAGACACTGGAATTTGATATTGTCAGGAAAAATAATTTAACATTATAAAACTTAAAATTCTCTAATTATAGAGATTGTCACTTGTGAGGAATTGAATTCCATTTATATATAGATGCTGCACTATTTGATGTGGATGTGTTTGTGTTTGCCTATGCCTTTGTCTCATCAATTTCTACTTCTATATTTCATGAACTATGGATAATTAATGATGTAATTAAGAATGGAACTAAATTTAGTGTGGGAATCAACTCTGATTCCTAGATCAATTGCTTGGTTTAAGAAGTAGAAGAAGCAGAAGAAAGGGACACTTTATCTTGAAAGATGTACAAGACTGATAATCATGGTTGTAGTGACCCTGGGTAATCTCTAGTCTTAACTTCTCATTTTATAATGAGGAAAACCAAGTCAAAGAAGTTCAAGTAACTTGTTCAGGGAGTGACAAAGAGATAATGCTTTCATTCAGTAACCTTCTAATTGAATTGGTACATGTATAAACATTGGGAATCCAAATGTAGGAGGTGGAATTTAAAATAATTGTTCTGGACTTATCCAAAACATATCTAGTTTCTAGCTGTCAAATGGTAAGCCTTTGAGTTATATCAGACCTAGGAAACACAGCAACATTCTATAGTTATAACACTGTGGGGAGGAAATACTGGGCATGATAAATGGGTAGAAAAGATGGTTTGAGACTGAGAAGTATATTATAGATAAAACATGAGAGCATTTGACCAACACACATAAATTCAATTCAATAAACATTGATCATCCACTTTCCATGGGAAGAGGATTTTGTTGAATAGAAATATGTAAAGACAAAAATGAAAAGCATTAATTTCCTTGACCTCAAGGAGATTAAATTTTTATGAGGTATAAAACATTTAAATCAAATAAAAATATGATTTGAAAAAGAGATCACCAATAACTTGGGAAATCAGAAAAGGCTTTGTGAATGAGATGACACCTAAGGAAAGCAAAGAATTATAAAAGGTAGCAATAAGAAGAGTATAAATTCTAAGACTGGGAGAAAGTTTGTTCAAAGGCACATAAGTGGAAAATAGAATTTTCTGTACTGGGAACAGCATGTTGGCTGATTGCTTTGGAGACATGATATGGAGTCACTTAAATACCTAAACTTAGGAGATTTTATTTTGGAAATAAGAAGTTATAACATATTTTAAACAGTGTCACACAACAGTGTTTTAGAAAGATTATTTTGGTAAAATTGCAAAGAAGGGAGAAATGGGAAGCCAAGGTAGAAACAATAAATTGAAGGAAGAGCTTTAAAAGAAAATTTAATTTCCATGTGGACAAAGATCTACATGTGACTAGGAAAGATTCACACTCATTAGAATCCCAGAGATATAAAGTGGAAGTATTTTCATTTAAAAATGAGTCAATTGTAGCTTGAATATTTTGCCTTTCTTAGGCCCAAGGGAGAAGTTCTTTATACGGTGATATATCAATGAAGGTTAGCGTTGTTTACCAGGTCTCTTGAAGGAGTTTGGTTTGCACAATTTTAAAAATGAAAAAGGTGGCCAATAAAGACAAACACAGGTTTAGACACAGTATTCAATAATATATAAATCCCATTAAGAAAGAATATTTTGACCCATTTCCCGAGTCAACCATATACGTATTAGTAGATAAAGCCATTTCCAAGTCATTCTCTGACAAGTCAGGAGGTCAAATATTTACAAATAATGTTATTATTATTATTGTGCAAATTTACACAGTGCTATGTGAACCTATTTTTTTAATGTTTTTTGATATTCCTGTAGTTTACATTGGGTCCATATTTGCTTTTATGTGTCTGCTTTCTTTTTCTTGATCTTTTATAAGCACTAAAAGAGTAAATATATATATATATATTTCCACTTAAATTGCTCTGTGTATCAGGCTAAGTAAAAAGCATGATATACATGAACAAAAACCAATTCGATCCTGATAATGAATCATCTATAATAAAAGCTGTGGTTTTTGTTTACAGGGGTTTAAAATTCATTGCCATTTAAAAAATTCATTTTCAGTTAAAAAAAATTACATTTCTAATATCTTTTTGCTTTTGTGATTTTATTTTTTATTTTTTCCTTTATCCTATGATTTGAAATCCTATTATTTTTCTAAAAGCCAGTAAAACTGTGTTTTAAAATAACTTTTAAAATGTTATTTGAAAAATATGCTAAAAGCCCTAATATTGAGCCAAACATGAAAAGAACAAGTTTTTCTTCTCCAAATGTCCATATTAACATTCAAGTGCCCATGTTACACAGAAAAATAAAAGGATATTTCCATATGGAATCTTGAATTGTTGAATGTCTGTGGCATGGGGATATAAATATAGACAAAGGCTTATAAATGTAATCACATTATGTAAATAATGTCACACATAGTACTACACATAGAATCAAAGAATCATAGAAACCTAAAAATTGGATAAGGAGGGAATTTAATATCTACAGTTTAGAGACTTCTGGGTTAAGATGGCTGCAGAGTAGAGGCAGGGCGACTTTCTCTCCTTACCAACCAATATAACGTACCACAAAAGGACAAAAAACCAAATCCAGATGAAAGAAGGGACCCCACAATAGGGCTCAGTATCAAAGATATGTTGGATTTGGGCACTTCCACTCTATACAGAGGGGAAATAGCTCCTACCAAAAGGTGAGCAGGTCAACCCTCCCCCACCCCACACAAAGAACCAGAGTCAGAGGCCACACTCCAGAGTTAGAGCAAGCAGAGTCACAAAAGCTAGCTCCTTGAGAGCTAACTGGCACCACTAGGAGCTTGACCCTGAGAGCAGCAAGACCTGAGACTACAGGAAGCTGGAGAACTCAGACATTGGACACGGGAGTGGGGCTGAGAGAGGCAGCTGCAGCTCACACAGACTCAGAGGAAAACCTCAGGTGGAGGAGCAAGGGTAGGCCAATTTCTAGGCTCTGGGCAGCTGGCTAGGACCACAGGGGCTTGACCCTGAAAACAGCTAGACCAGAGACCCCAGGAGGGTCCCCAGAGAAGCCAGGAGACTCACAAAGTAGCTGCAGGCAAAAACTTCTCCCTAATTCCATAGAAAGAGAATCAGATTGCCTTACTCAGATTTCTGGAGGAGAAAACATAATGATACCAAGCAAGGCCAAAGAAATAAATAAGAAGACCAAGAAAAAAATTCAAAAACTTGATAACTTCTACACAGAAAAAAATCCAGAAAACAGAGGAGGACAATTAAAGACATCCAAAACTTCCCAAAAAATGAAAATGGATCACAAGATCTTGAAGAGTTAAAATCTGAGATCACGAGCAAGATAGAAGAGATCGAGCAAAAAAATAACAGCTTTAAAGGCAGAATTTTGCAATTGGAAAGTGAAGCTCAGAAATCAAATGAACTGACAAGCAAATTGAAGACCAGAAATGACCAGCTGGAAGCCTTGAAGAGCCAGATAGACCAGATTGAAAAGGAAAACCAAGAGATTATAGCCAAAAATCAGTCTTTAAAGGCTAGAATTGGGCAGGTAGAAGCCAATAATCTAACAAGACAGCAAGAATTAATAAAGCCATGTCAAAAGACTGACAAAATAGAAGAAAACATTAAATATCTCAATGAGAAGATAATACATCAAGAAAACAGGTCTAAAAGAGAAAACTAGAGAATTATTGGTCTCCCGGAAAAATCAGAGACAAATAAAAACCTAGATATCATACTACAAGAAATTATTCAACAAAACTGCCCCAATGTCCTTGAACAAGAGGGCAAAATAGACATGGAAAGGACCCATAGATCACCTTCTGCACTAAATCCTTAGAAGACAACCCCAGGAATGTAATAGCCAAATTCAAAAGCTTCCAAGTTAAGGAGAAAATATTACAAGAAGCCAGAAAGAGACAATTGAGATATCAAAGAACACCAATCAGGATTACAAAGGATCTGGCAGCCCCCACACTACAAGACTACAAGGCTTGGAACCTAATATTCAGAAAGGCAAGAGAATTGGGTCTACAACAAAGGATCACCTACCCATCAGTATTATCTATATGCTTCCAGGGAAAAGTATGAACATTCAACAAGATAGAAGATTTCCAAGTATTTTCACAGAAAAGACCAGGGCTGAATGGAAAGTGTGATATCCAACCACAAAAATCAAGAGAAACATGAAAAGGTAAATAAGAAAGAAAGGGGAAAGAAAGAATACTCTTACCTTTAAATTGCCTTCTTCAAGGGATTAAATAAGATCAAATTATTTATATTTTTATATGGAGAAATATTATGTGTAATTCTAAAAAATTGTAGTCACTATTATAGTAATTAGAAGAATTAGTCATAAGGAGAGGTTGGAGGACTAAATGGTCTAAAATGATATGGGGGTGTGTGGGGGGAGAATAGAAGATAGCACCAAGAGTAACTTGAAGGAATAAGAAAAATAAGATAATCTATACCACACAAAGAGGGCATAGGAAGGGAAGGGGGAGTGATACTATTATAAAAAGGAGAGGAAGAGAACATTAAAAGGAAATACTTAAACCTTATTCTCAGTGGAATTAATTCTGAGAGGGAAGAGTAGCTAGATCCATTGGGATATCAAATTCTATCTAACCCTATAAATAAAGTCTGAAGGGATAAAACAAAGGGTCAGTGAGGTGGGGAGTTCTTAAAGGGAGGGGATAAAATGGGGGAGGGAATTCATTAGACCTTAACAAATAATAAGATAAGAAGGGAGGGTGGTTAAAAAGGTAGAAAACCAAGGGAGGGGACAAGGGGGATTGATTTAAAACAAACCACTGGTTTAAAAGGAAATAACATAAGAAGAAGAGGTAGTACTAGGAGAGGATACCAAAATGTTAGGGAGTACAGAGCTGAAAATTATAACTCTGAATATGAATGATATAAACTCGCTTATAAAACAAAAGCAAATAGCAGAGTGGATTAGAATACAAAATCCTACTAATATGTAGTCTACAAGAAACACACATGAGGCAGTTTGACATACACAGGGTTAAGGTCAAGGGCTAGAGTAAAATCTTTTGGGCTTCAACAGAAAAAAAAGAAGGCAGGAGAGGCAATCATGATCTCTAACAAAGCCAAAGTAAAAATAGATCTGATTCAAAGAGATAGGGAAGGTAATTACATCCTGATAAAAGGCAGTATAGATAGTGATGAAATAACAGTACTCAACATATATGCACCAAATGGAATAGTATCCAGATTTCTAAAGGAGAAATTTGCAGAGCTCGAGGAAGAAACAGGTAGTAAAATCATAATAGTGGGAGATCTAAATATTCCTCTATCAGATTTAGAGAAATCAAACCAAAAAATAAATAAGTAAGAGATAAGAGAGGTGAATGAAATCCTAGAAAAAATAGATTTAATAGATATGTGGAGAAAAAGAAATAGGGACAAAAAGAAATACACCTTCTTTTCAGCTGCACATGGTATATTCACAAAGATTGACCACAGTTAAAGAAACATGGCAAACAAATGCAAAAGAGCAGAAATAATAAATGTAACCTTTTGAGATCATAATACAATTAAAAATAATAATTAGTAAATGTACATGGACAGGCAAACCAAAAACTAATTGAAAATTAAATAATATGATTCTCCAAAATCAGATAGTTAAAAGAACTAATCATAGAAACAATTAATAATTTCATTGAAGATAATGACAATGATGAGACATCCTACCAAAATCTATGGGATGCAGCTAAAGCAGTACTCAGAGGGAAATTTCTACATTAAGTGCATATAATAACAAATTACAGAAGGAAAAGATCAAAGAACTGGGCATGCAAATCAAAAAACTAGAAGGAAACAAATTAAAAATCCTCAGATAAAAACTAAATTAGAGATTATAAAAATTAAAGGAGAAATCAATAAAATTGAAAGTAAAAGAACAACTGAATTAATAAATAAGACTAGAAGCTGGTATTTTGAAAAAAAAAACAAATAAAATTGACAAAGTACTGGTCAATCTATTTTAAAAAAGGAAAGAAGAAAACCAAATTACCAGTATTAAAGATGAAAAGGGAGACCTCACCTCTAATGAAGAGGAAATCAAGGCAATCATTAAAAACAATTTTGCCCAATTATATGGCAATAAATATAGCAACTTAGGTGAGATGGATGAATATTTATAGGAATATTAATTACCTATATTAACAGCAGAAGAAATAGAATACTTAAATAATCCTATGTCAGAAAAAGAAATTGAACAAGCCATCAAAGGACTCCCTAAGAAAAAATCCACAGGACCAGATGGATTCACAAGTGAATTATATAAAACCTTCAAAGAACAACTAATTCCAGTACTATACAAACTTTTTTTTATAATAAGCTTTGCTTTATAATAAGTTCTACCAAACTCCTTCTATGACAAAAATTTGGTACTAATACCAAAGCCAGGTAGGTCAAAAACAGGGAAAGAAAACTACAGACCAATTTCCCTAATGAACATAGATGCAAAAATCTTAAATAGAATACTAGCAAAAAGACTCCAGCGAGTGATCAAGAGGGTTATTCATCATGATCAGGTGGGATTTATACCAGGAATGCAAGGATGTTTCAACATTAGGAAAGCCATTAATATAATCGACCATATTAACAAGCAAACCAACTAAAATCACATGATTATCTCAATAGATGCTGAAAGAGCTTTTGACAAAATACAACACCCCTTTCTACTGAAAACAATAGAAAGTTTAGGAATAGAATGTCCTTTCCTAAAAATAATTAACAGCATATATCTTAAACCATCAACAAGCATAATATGCAATGGGGATAAATTAGAAGCCTTTCCAATAAGATCAGGTATGAAACAAGGATGCTCATTTTCACCTCTATTTTTTAACATTGTACTAGAAACACTAGCAGTTGCAATTAGAGAAGAAAAAGAAATTGAAGGTATCAAAGTGGGCAAGGAGGAGACTAAGCTATCACTCTTTGCAGATGATATGATGGTCTACTTAAAAAATCCTAGAGAATCAACTAAAAAGTTAGTGGAAATAATCAACAACTTTAGCAAAGTTATAGGATACAAAATAAATGCACATAAATCATCAGCATTTCTATATATTTCCAACACAAATTGCAGCAGGAATATTTAGAAAGAGAAATTCCATTTAAAATCACCCTACACAATATAAAATGCTTGGGAATCTATCTGCCAAGGCAAACACAGAAATTATACAAACACGACTACGAAACCCTTTCCACCCAATTAAAACTAGATCTAAACAATTAGAAAAACATTGAGTGCTCATGGGTAGGATGAGCTAACGTAACAAAAATGACCATTCTACCCAAATTAATTTACCTGTTTAGTGCTGTCCTTATCAAACTACCAAAAAACTTTTTTAGTGAATTAGAAAAAAACTGTAACGAAGTTCATTTAGAAGAGCAAAAGACCAAGAATACCAAGGGAAATAATAAAAAAAATATGAAGGAAGGTGGCCTAGCAGTACCAGATCTTAAACTGTACTACAAAGTAGTAGTCATCAAAACAATATTGTCCTGGCAAAGAGACAGAAAGGAATAGACTTTGGATCAGTGGAATAGACTAGGGGTAAGTGACCTCAGCAAGACAGTTTTTGATAAACCCAAAGAATCTAGCTTTGGGGACAAAAACTCTCTTTTTGACAAAAACTGCTGGGAAAATTAGAAAACAATATGGTAGAGATTAGGCCTACATCAACATCTGACACACTATACCAAGATAAACTCAGAATGGGTGAATGACTTGAATATAAAGAAGGAATCTATAAGTAAATTGGGTAAGCACAGAATAGTACACTTGTCAGACCTATGGGAAGGGAAAGATTTTAAAACCAGGCAACAGTTAGAAAAAAATCTCAAAATGTAAAATAAATAATTTTGACAAATTAAACTATAAAGTTTTCGTACAGACAAAATTAATGCTTCCAAAATTAGAAGGAAAACAAAAATTGGGAAAAAAAACAACTTTATAACAAAAAACTCAGATAAAGGTCTAATTACTCAAATTTATAAGGAGCTAAATCAATTCTACAAAAAATCAAGCCATCTCCCAAGCTATAAATGGGCAAGGGACATGAATAAGCAATACTCAGATAAAGAAATCAAAACTACGAATAAGCACATAAGAAAGTGTTCTAAATCTCTAATAATTAGAGAAATGCAAATCAAAACAACTCTGAGGTATCACTTCACACCTAGCAGATTGGCTAAAATGAAAACAGGGGAGAGTAATGAATGTTGGAGGGGATATGGCCAAATTGGGACATTAATGCATTGCTGGTGGTATTGTGAACTGATCCAAACCATTCTGGATGGCAATTTGGAACTATGCTTAAAGGGCTTTAAAAGACTATCTGCCTTTTGATCCACCATAGCCCTGCTTGGAGTATACCCCAAAGTGATAATAAGCGAAAATACTTGTACAAAATTATTTATAACTGCTCTCTTTGTGGTGGCAAGAAATTGGAAAATGAAAGAATGTCCTTTGATTGGGGAATGGCTGAACAAATTGTTGTATATGTTGGTGATGGAATACTATTGTGCTTTCTGGATGTCTTCTTTTTCCTTCTTCTATACAACTACTTTTCCCCAATAAAGGTATCTTTCCACAGCTTCTTTCCACACAAGCTTCTCTTTCTGTGTTGTCTTCCTCCATTATGAGTTTCTTCAGGAGAAATGTTAAGAGTAGCAATTAGAGAAGAAAAAGAAATTGAAAGGATTAAAGTAACCAAAGAGGAAGATCAACTATCACTTTTTGCATATGATATGTTGGTTGTAGGAAGCATGTTGTCTTACATCCTCCAGTGGTAGTGATTCCCACTGTAGACAGTTTTGCCTAAAGTAATTTTGGGTTGGAGTTGATGTTCCCTTTACAAATTGCCTACGGATATGATCTATGGTCTCCTGGGCATGAGTATCACATAGTCCTAGGATTGTCTCTGCTGCCTCTATAACTCTATTAAGGAAACTACTAGGGTATTCCTCTTCTCTCTGTTTTAATTTCTCAAATTTCTGCCATGAATTTTGCCTTTTTTCATGGATTCTCATTGCTTCCAATAGATCAGTTCTACATTGGATAAGATACCTAAGGTTTGCATGTTGGGTAAAATCTAAATCCTGGTGGACTAATGGCCAAGCTGTTAAATTTGGGTTCATCTTCATTCCATTTAGGAATATTTCCTTTTCTGAGGAAGAGTAAAATTCCCCTAAAAGAAATTCCACATTATTGAAACTGGGATTGAATAGTGTGAACACCCTTTTTAATTCTTTAATACTTTTGAATGGTTTTTCAAAAAATTTTGGAAAATGTCTCTTTAGTACTTCCATGTCATTTGGGGTGAATGCTTTATATGTTTTCACATGCACTACCCCTTTCACCAGACTATACGATTGTTCTATCTACAACTGGTAAAAGTGATACTATGGAATTTGTGGATGGTTGGTTGATATTGGTCTTTGATTTATTATTGGTGGTATTATTTCCTAGATATTTTGACTACACAATCTTTAGTTGGAGAATTCTGTGTTTGTACAATTCCTTTCCTTCCCTTATTTGTTTCAATACCTGGAATAGTAGTTTGATGTTATCTACTAGTTCCCCAGAAACAGTATCTTTGTTTGTTGTTGTGATTGAGTTGAAATATTGCCACAGATGAGAGAAAACATTATTCAAGACCACTAGGAATTACCATACTGTTAGGATTATGGCTATGGCAGTTGGGATGAAACAAATATATTCAGCTAAGGTCAGAGCACACCATTTATAATAATCATAGATGTCCAGTACTTGTTGCACGAAATTGGGGACCTTTCTAAACCAAAAATCAATAACACCCTGCATAAGAGACATGAAATTATAGAGATGCTAGATAGGATGAATATTATCCTAGCCAGCTTCATTTTGGTTGTATCAGAAGATCTTAGGTAGTTCACCAACTTTGCTTGCCAATAAATGTTATCTAAAAGTGGGTAGATTTTTAGTCTTTGGTTAAAAGGAGGGATAAAGGTGAAGTAGATATTAGGAGGAATGAAAGGGATGGCTGAATGTAGTGAAGGAAAGAATGAGGTGGTATATTGAATGGTGAGGGAATAGGTGGGGTATTCAGGAGAGGCAGGTTAAAACAGGCTAGACACTGAAGGCTAGTGACAGAGGAAACTGGGGAAGTAGGCTGAACCCTTCAAGACAGGAAAGGTATCCCTATGGACACAAAGGAGTTGGGCCAGTCAGAAGTGCTTAAATCTGCCTTGAGGGCTTTCTCTTGTTAGTTTCTCAAGTCCCTTGAGGGAGGAGTTAAAGGGCTTCTCCCTGCCAGTCAAACTGATGGCAGGAGGAAGTTCGAGTAAGGACTTCCTGCCAAGATGGATGCCCACAGTTCCCTCAATAAATAAAGAGAAAATAATTCCTTCCCTCTTCAACCCTTGCTTAAATTTTCAACACAATGATTCACCAGAGGTTTTGAGTAGGTAACAAAGGGGGTTTTATTGATATTAGGGTTGGTCAGAAAGGAGAGAGGGGTTTAGGATTTTGTATTAGCCACTAGGGAGGAACTGAAGTTGGGGGAAGGGTGAGGAGAGGGTTAGACTGAAGGAGAACCTTCTCTCCCAGTCCAAAGATTTGGCTGCCTTAAAATAAATTATATACTAGATCAATAAAATAAGGGATAGGTTGATTTAAAGATGTCCCACTTGTCTACAGAAAACTAAACCCACAAAGTTTAATCACCAAAACCATAACCACCCTTCCTCCCAGAGCCCAAAGGGAAAATCAGGTAAGATAATAGGGGTATAATATGGAGAAGGTCAGGGAAAGATCCAGAGAAATCAGCTAGGTTCAAATTGCCAGAGACAAAAGCACAGGCCAAAGCAAAGCCAAGAACCAAAAGCAGAGTCTCAGTTGGACTTTCTGCTCTCTTCAAGCCTCAGGTTCCAACTGACTCTCTCTGAAGATTCCAAGGCTTAACTGCCAGGGGTGTTTACAGTGGACTTGCCAGAGCAAAAGCCTCTGTTGCATCCTTGCATTACATAGTATACTTAGAGAATACTAGAAAATCAACTAAAAAGCTAATGGAAATAATAACTTTAGCAAAGTTACAGGATACAAAATAAACCCACATAAATCATCAGCATTTCTATACATCACCGACAAAACTCAGCAGCAAGATTTAGAAAAAGAAACTCCATTTAATACCATTCTAGATAGTATAAAATATTTTGGAATCTACTTGCAAGACAAACTCAGGAATTATATGAACACAACTAAAATACACTTTTCATATAAATAAAACTAGATCTAAACAATTGGAAAAACATTAATTACGCATGGGTAGGATGAGCTAATATAATAAAAATGACAATCCTACCCCAATTAATTTACTTATTCAATGCTATATCTATCAAACTACAAAAAATACTTTCTATAGAATAGAAAAAAATATACCAAAGTTCATTTGGAAGAACAAAAGATCAAGAATATGAAGAGAACTAATGAAAAAATCATGTAAAGGATGGCGGCCTAACAATATCAGATCTTTAATTGTACTATAAAGCAGTGATCATCAAAACAATATGGTACTGACTAAGAGAAGGGTAGAACAATTGAATAGATTTGGGGTAAATAATCTCATTAAGATAGTGTATGATAATCCCCAAGATTAGTTGGGATTCTTGTCCCAAAAAACCTCTGGGAAAAACAGTTTGGGGAAAATTAGGTTTAGATCAATATCTCACACCCTATATCAAATGAAATTCAAAATGGGTAAATGACAAGTCAAAAGAGGGAAATTATAATTAAATTAGGTGCACATAGAATAGTATACCTGTAAAATTTATGGGAAAAATTTTAAATCAAGCAAGTGATAGAGAAAATTACAAGACAGATGTAAAATGAATAATTTTGATTATGTTAAATTGAAAAAAATTTGTACGAACAAAACCAATGCAACCAAAATTAGAAGGGAAGAAATAAAGTGAGAAAAAAATTATAACAAAATTATCTCACAAAGGTCTAATTTCTTAAAAATACAAAGAACTAAGTGAAAATTATAAGAAATTAAATCATCCCTCAATTAACAAATGGCCAAGGGATATTGTAATGAGAAAATTATGAAATTAGATATTTAAAGTAAGATAACACCCAGGCTATCTCTAAAGATCTGAAAGTTCCATAATGGAATGAAGCCAGGGTTTTAAGAGAGAGTGTGGTTTGACCAAGCTGAAGGAAGGAGGTTTTGAATGTGTGGTTCAGCTTTGCCAAATATCCAAAGAGCTGATTGAGTGGAATATCACTAAGAAGATATTTCAATCAACTATCATAGCCTAGGTAGAGGGAAGGTCTTCCTTATCTTCTGGTGGACAGCAGATTTATCTACTTAACTCCCTAGAGCATTTGTGGATTAATTGGCTGTGTATAGGAGTTGTTCCTGTGATATCTATGATTATATTAGAGCATTGTGGACTAGTGTAAGTGAGAAGTCCACCTCTCCAGCCCTCTCTTATTCTAGTTAGAGGTTTAGTTTAATTTAGAACTTAATTTAATTAAATCATTTGGGTTATTCCATAGTGTAGTAAATGCTTCTCTTCCACTGCCCTTATTTAATATCAATAAACCCAGTTTGTTTGCGCTTCCTGTTTCCCATAAGCCATTAAGAAACCACAGATTGAAGTTACTGACATCACTGGCTTTCCCTAGTTGATAGATTGTCAGTTAGCTGATCAACTGTCATTCCCCAAACCTCTCATCCCCATTTGGTTTCCCTGTGTTTTGTAATATCATTTCTGCTTTGCAAAATGGAGAGCAGAATGATGGACACTTAGCAGGTTAGAACATGGAACCAACCAAGCTTGCCATGAGCCTGCAAGAGAAAGGCTGTTGTTGGCAGACTACAAAGAGCAGAATTTTGAACCAAAAGCTCTCTCAATTTGGAGAAGTGATTTTTGCTGGGAGGTGAGTTGGGAATTGGGGTAGGCCAAATCAACCCAGGATACCTGCATCCAGTTCTACTCACTACCACATCCTCAACTTCTGTGTGAATCTGTACTATTCATCCTAATCAATCATCATCAAGGAAGAAGCAATGTAAATACCATCAAACTACTTGGTTCAGGTTAAGCAGCCTGGCCTGGCCAGGTTGCACAGAGAGAGAGTAACCTCTCCAGCTGTAAATCTCAAACCTGATTACCTTCAATTGACATCACCTGAAAGCTTTCTCTTGAACCTCTTTCCTTCAGTCCTTGTTTCCCTTTCCTTACAGCTGTTGTTATTAATTTTTAAAACTTCCTTAGGTGGATGTCTTCATTACCCTAGGGATTATCAAACATATCCTTGGGTATCTGAGGGAAGAGGGATTACTCTAAGTAAAGTTAAACCATAGTCATTAGCATTGTCCATTAGTTTGCAGCCAAGATAAGCAGTCAAAGGAGATGTTAAAAACTGATATTATAGTTTACCTGTCAGTCCTTCCCTTGTGAGGTGTGGGAATGTCCCCAGTTTGTCTGGCATCTAGTTATTCCCATATTCCCAGCATTTTCTTTTACAGTTGGCACCAGTAACAGAGGGTGGCTAAGTCAGGAAGACAGGAACTTAACTCTCTGAGAGCTAGACAAAGACTGGAAGTTAGGGAGTGTTAGAAGCCATTGAAAGAAACAGAGTCTCTAATAGATATTTTTGTCTGAACCCCTCTCGATGGCTCTTCTTTATTGAAAACATATTAATTTAGTTTTGAGGACAGTCTTAAGTATTATAAAATGCCTCTGAGCACACCAGAAGTTAAGAGGTTAACAGTTTCTCTCTAAGACAGAAAAGCAGAAAACTAAGCTGAATCTGTTCCCAGACAACCAAAGTAAAAAACTGGACAAAAATTAGGCAAGACCTCATCAAGCAGATACTTTCCTCCCAATAAAGTATAAGATTTAGCCTTGGACCTTGTTCTGTTCTGGGCTTATCTCTTGAAGTCACTGAGGCTCTTTTGTATTTTAACATGACATAATTTATAATTTCTACACAACTGCTAAGCTTCTTGGTGTTCTTTGTGTGAAATGAGTCTTGAAATCTGTATAAATAAACTCCATTCTCCCTGTCAGCAATGGCAACCATGAGCTGACAGACAGATCATTTCCTGCTTCCTCCTTTCTCACCTAAGCCATCCATCCTTATCAGATTCCTGGAGCTATTGGATAGCTTTCAACAAGGGAGAAGTGAACATTCCATGAAGGGTTATAGCCATTGTCTGTGGACTGAAAGTTCCAAGGGAGTGGTGAACCACTCAGAACTGACATACTCCCTGACCATACTCATTCATAAAATCCCTTTGTGCAGCCAATTTACTACCAAGGCTTAAATAGCCCCAAAGAAAGGTTTTTATCCATTTTTTTTGCTTTTTACTGTTTGTGTCATCCTGTTTGATTGTAAATTGGAATACAAAGTTATAGGAATATTGATGTATTTGTATTAGATATTAGTCTTTAGTCTTTCCATTGTGGCTTATTGCTATTATAATAATACTATTAGTGAAACTCCAATATTAGTAACAACTATTATGGAGGAAATAGTGGATCTGTGTGTTTACTATATGTGGAGGATGTTTTATTTTGTTCCTTATCTGGTGTGTATTGGTAAACCTAAATATATTAAGTTGTTGTAAGATTTTAAAACAATAAGACCTACATGGGAAATAACTTTACTAGATATGGTGGCACATACACCAGTGCTACTCTTATGTTGTTACATGATGTATAGAATGAGATGGTTGCTGAAGTGTATGTTGTATACTATTAAGATCATAATTAACTGGTGGTGTAAGGAATCAGGAATCAAATTGATGATGAGATTGTTACAAATGAAAATGGATAGTATGGGAATGTATATAAAACAAAAGAGATTTCTGGACATTGGCTTTGGTTGTGCACAGCATTCAAATGACACAAAGATAGATAATGCTATTAAGGTTTCTGAGGACACTAGGGCAGAGAAAAAACAAAGAGCCCAGAGTGATAGTGATATCCCAATTAATCTTTTTCCACTTCGAGATCTTGTGATAGTACAAGATAACAGTATATTCCACGTGAAATAGCATACCCATTTCAGGGCAGAAGATGTGGAGGAAATCAAAAGAAAAACACCCAAATTCTATGATGACCATTGGAGATTTGTAAAAGTCTTGTGGTCCTTTATTAAGACCTATGACCCAGATTTTGCAGATTTCTGGTTCATCCTAGGAGAGTTGATATCCAGATGTGACCAGCAAAAGTTCATTGAGGAGACTAGGAATACTTAGGGCCTAACACCATGGGCCGAGAATTGGGAAGAACTGGATTTGAATTAGGTGCCAATCTACCAAATGTTAAAAGGGGCAAGGAAATAATTTTTAAAGGTGTTGGAAAATAACTCAAGATGCCCAAATGCATGCTCTAAGTTTGAGAAGGTCAGGCAGATGGGTCAAGAGACACCTGCTACATTTCTTGACCAAATTATTGAGGCAGTGGAAGTTTATTTAGGCCTGACTATATTAGAGGATGACACCATAGAACATGTCAAACACCTTTTTGCTAAGAATGCTGTTCTCCAAGTAAGGAAAGATAGACCACATGTGCCTGTTACTATTGGAGAACAGATTTATGACCTACTCATAGATACAGGAGCAAGTAAATCAGTTTTGCAAAGTTTTCCTGAGAATTGTAGAGCTGTTGGTACAATAGATATGGTTGGTGCTGTAGGCATAACTCAGAAAGTAGCTAAATTACAACCAAAAAAATGATAACTCTTGGAACTTTATCCATAGAGTGCACATTCCTTTATATCGCAGGATGTCCAATGAATCTTTTCAGCAAGGATTTGCTGTGTAAATTAAGGGCTACCATCCAATATACAGAATCTGGTGATATTTCTTTACATCTCCCAGAAGAAATTTGAAGGCCGTTCCATTGCTTTTCTTAGATTCCAGCAGTACAGAGGATGACTATGGTACTATCTATGCAATATCCGAGGATATAACTAAGGATTTGTGGTCAAAATCATCAACAGATGTTGGGTTGTTAAAATCAGGTACTCTACTCAGGGTAAGGACAAAGGAAAGACCAGTTCCTTGTGTACCTCAATATCCCTTCACTAAGGAAGCAATAGAAGGTATAAGATTAATTATTGAGTCCCTAATCCAATGAGATATAATTATACCTCATTTTTCTGAGTTCAATACATCAATTTTGCCTATAAAAAAGCCAAAACTTGATGAAAATGACTGACCTATTTACAAATTTATCCAGGACTTGAGAGCAGTAAATGATTATGTCATCAAGACTCATCTAGTTGTGCCAAGTCCAGCTGCAATAATTTCTTCCATTCCATGTCAGGCTAGATATTTCACCATGGTAGATTTATGCTCTGCATTTTTCTCGATACCAATCCACTAGGATTCTCAGATCTTTCCTTTCATTTTGGAAAAAACCCAATGGACCTGGACTCATCTTCCACAAAGGTATACAGACTCACCTAGCCAGTTCTCTCAAACTCTAAATTTAGATCTAAAAACAATTGTTTAAAGAGAGTAAATTGGTGCATTTTGTGGATGATATTCTTTTAGCATCCCCAAATGCAAAGGTATCTCTTAGAGATAGCAAGATTCTTTTGATTGAGTTATAGAAACAAAGGTATAAAATCTCCAAGGCAAAATTACAGTGGGTTTTGCCTCAAGTGCAATATCTTGGATTTTTGTTGTCAGAGGGTTCTGGAAGTATCACACAAAAGAGAATAGCTAATATACAGAAATTGAGTGCACCTAAAACTAAAAAACAACTTAAAGCTATTCTTGAAACTACTGGTTTCTGCAGGCAGTGGATTCATGGATATAGTGAGATCATTAAGTGTTTGACGGGTCTGACCAGGAATATAGAACCGAAACTCTGACACTGAAGCCTGAACATTGTTTAGCCTTAGGAAAGCTTAAAGAAGCAATTTTATCTGCACCTGCATTCGGAATCCCAGATTTTGAGAAAGCTTTTCATCTCTTTGTTAATGAGACAAAATGTGTAGGTTCTGATGTGCTAACATAGACTCCAGGACAAAGATATCATTCAATTGGATCCTACAGTGGTCAATTAGATCCAGTAGTTGTGGGTATAGTACCCTGTCTAAGGGGGGTAGAAGCAGCAGCTGTGTTAGTCCAGAAGTCAGCTGATCTGGTTTTAGGATGTCCTTTAATGGTGTATTGTTCACATCAAATAGAGGTACTAATGAGGAAATTTCATTCTCAGGCATATTCAGACCAATTAATATCTAAGTATGAAATTATTCTCTTAGGTAATAAGAACATCCAGTTGAAGAGATGTAGCACATTAAATCCAACTACTCTTCTTCCCGATTTACCTAATGGTGAACCATTACATGAATGTGTTGAGGTAGTAGATCTTGTGGATATGCCTAGAATGAATTTAAAAGACACTCCACCTGAAAATCTGGACTTGGTGTTATTTACAGATGGATCATCATATTTATATAATGAAATCAGATGTACTGGAGCTGCAGTTGTCACAGAATTTGAGACACCGTGGTATGGCTCATTACCTAGCAATCTTAGTGTAAAGGGTGCAGATTGGTAGCATTGAAACAAGCCTGTCTTCTAGCCAAAGGTAAAAGGGCAAATATTTATACTGACTCTCAATATACATTTTCTGTTTGCCATGCAACAGAAAAGATCTGGAAAAAATGAGTTTTTATTACTGCATTGGGAAAACAAATAGCTCATGCAGGAATAATAACTGAGTTGTTAGAAGCAATCCAAAAGCCAAAACAGCTAGCAGTAATCCATTTCCAGAGACATACTAGTGGTCGAGATTCAGTCTCTAAAGGTAATCACAGAGCTGATGTCACTACAAAGTGTGATGCCCAGAAAGCTCCAATTTATGTAATGAATTTAAGATCTATTGATTCTGATGATTTGAAAAAGCTTATGTAGACTCAGATATTTATGGAAATTGTACTAAGACTGATGGATTGAACTGATAAATACTTTATTTTGGAAAGGAATTTCCAAAAGAAAAGGATTAATCATGGACAATTTGGACTAATGGTTTGAAAGGTTTTGGGTAATGTAAGTAGTATCACTACATACTTATATACATCCAACATTGCACATAAAACTACACATCCCCATTTGGTTTCCCTATGTTTACCTGTCAATCCTTCCCTTGTGAGGTGTGGGAGTGTCCCCAGTTTGTCTGGCATCTAGTTATTCCCTTATTCCCAGTATTTTCTTTTTTAATATGAATAGTCAGTTTTTGTATTAAGAAACCACAACTATCAATAATCATATAAAAATGTTCTAAATCCCTTGTTACTAAAGAAATGAAGATCAAAACAACTCTGATGTACCATATTACTCCTAGAAGAGTAGCCAGTATGACACAAAAGGGAAATAATAAATTTTGAAGGGAATGTGGCAAAGTTGGGACACTAATACATTGTGGAGTTGTGAATTAATCTGATCATTCTGGAGGGCAATTTGTAATCATGCTTTAAGGAATTTAATAGAATGCATGCCCTATGATCCAACAATGCTACAACTGTGTTTATATCCCAAAGCATTAAAAAAATCTGGGCAAGGATCTGTTTGCACAAAAATATTTATAGCTGCACTCTTTGTGGTAGTAAAAAATTGGAAAATGAGCTTACGTCCCTTGATTGGGGAGTGGCTGAACAAATTGTGATATAAGATGTTGATGGAATATTATTGTGTTATGAGGAATGATGAATTGATGGAATTCTATGGGAACTGGAAAGACGTACATGAATTGATGTGCAATGAAATCAGCAGAACCAGGAGAACATTATACATGGACACTGTAACATTGTGAGAAGATCAAATGTGATTGATTTTGCTACTAAAAGCAATGCAATGATCCAGGACAATTCTGAGGTACTTATGAGAAAAAATGTTATCCACATCAAGAGAAAGAACTGTGGGAGTAGAAATCCAGAAGAAAATGTGATTTATCACTTATTTATATAGGTATGTGAGTTACGGTTTTGGTTTTAAAGGACTGCTCTTCTACAAAAATGAATGATTTTCAAATAGGTTTGAATGATTATATATACATATATAATAATTATAATAATTATATATGTATACATATATATCACAGTGGAGAAAACATGAATGATGTAGCCATGGAAAAATTTTAAAAATTAAAATTAAAAAAATGTTAGAAAATTCAAAAAAATTAAAATAAGATGAAGAGAAAAAAGAAGCTACATATACTCAAAAGTGAATTCTCTTGATGATGATATTATTGATTAAAGTAAACAGAATCATTTGAAATTAGGCAATAAATTGTTAACCAATAAAAAATAAGTTTCTTAAGGGTAGGGACTGTGTTGTTTTCTTATATCTGTGTAATGAGTGCTTAATACAGTGTTTGTATCATAACAAATATGCAACAAATTATGCATGTAAGTAGGCATGCATCCACTATCACATATATGTACACACCCAAGCAAACAGCTATATATATCATGCAAATATTACCTATGTATAGATATGTACATAGAGTTATTACATGTGCATATATGTTTCATGTATATACATCTATCTCTCTAGGTATTTATCTATATCTCAGGATATACCTGAACAGGAATCACCTGACCTACCTTTTATTTAAGGTTTTAAGTGAGGGAAATTACCACTAATTCTAGAGTCAGACTAGGCCACCTCTAGCTAATTATAATTCATGAAAAATTTCCAGTCAGATTGAGAAGCTTGCAATGCCTCAGAAATGACATACACCTTCCGCTCCATGCCTACCTCACATTCCTAGAATGTCCTCTGTCTTCATCTCTATCCCTTGAAGTCCATAGATCCCTTCAAGTCTCAATTCATAGACCCCTTCTTTTAAGAGACCTTTGCTTATTTCCCTAATTGTTAGAAGCCTTTTATTATGTGTTTATTTTTTATAAATTTCATATTAACTTATCTGTGAATGGATTATATTTTCTAGGAGTATATAAGTACCTTGAATGGAAAAGTTGTTTATGGTTTTTGTTCATGTATCCCTAAAATCCCTGAATATGGCCAGGAAAGTATTAATTGATTGTGCTTCTCCTGCCTCCTTTTTTTCAACTTTAAGAGACCTTTTCTGGATGACTTTAACAGAGCAAAATAAATGATAGGCATTACTTATGTATTTTCTGAATGATTGGCATTCTTCCACGAAGGAATTTTTTTATTGTAGCTAATTTGATTTACTAGGGATGACTGTAATAATTTTACTATCATAGAATCATTAAACTATGAATACTCTTCCTGCTTCTTAATGAGGAATTTACTAAGGCTTAATCTTTCGCCTTCTTTTCTCTTTCTCCCTTTACTTTTTAAATCAAATATTTTTCCCAATTGCAGGTTAAACAAATTTAACTTTTTTGAGTTCTAAAATTTCTGCATCCCTTTCACCTTTCTCAATTCATGGGGAAGGTAGGAAATTTGATTTTGGTTATACATGTGCAGTCATTCAAAATATTTCCATATAACTCATGTGAAAGAAAGCAGAGATAAAAAGAAACATTAAATATAAAGTAAAAAAATATTATGTTTTGATTTGCATTCAGACTCTAATTCCTTCTCTGGAAGTAGAAAGTCTATGTCTATTTCTATACTTTCTGACCTAGAAGTCCCATTCATTTTAATGAATTCAACTATCACCTTATGCTGATATCTCCAAAACTGACCTTGAATCCCATGTTTCCAACTTACTATTCAATATTTTTGCTCCAAAATCTCATTGCCACTTCACATTCAAAATGTCCCAAATGAAACACTTGAACATAACCATCTCATTTCCAGTCACCAAGCCATTCAAGTATTTTGTAAAATATATTATATATATATCTAGAAAGAGGATGACTGTTAGAGGCTACATAGCCTAGTTTCCAGCTTCTAATCAGTGTTACACTAAAAATAGCCAAAGAATATGATGGTTTCATTAGAAATTTTCGATGTTTCTAAACCCAGCAATTCTATAAGCTGTGCCTGTTGTCTGTTCTGGCATTTTTCAATGTGATATCAGCTGGTTCCCTCTGTTATTTTCTCAGGAAACAAAGATGATGAAAATAGAGCCTTCTTTTAAAATATCTGAAAATAGCTGTTAAGGCAAAAATGTAGCACTAAAACATATGACAAATATACTAAGTTCCATAAAATATTCAGTAAAACCAAGTAATTAATATTTTAGAGATAAAATTCTTAAGTGGCACAATGAACTGTTTCAGCATTTTGAAAAACAAAACCAAAATATCTCCATAGTTTCCTCTCCACATGAATCTATATTTTGTAATTTCCAATTAATTAATTAGTTAATTTTGGATGTTTTCCATGGTTACCATGATTCATGCTCTTTCCCCCCACTTTCTATATCCCCTCACATAGCCAATGAGCATTTCCACTGGGTATTATATGTATCATTGATCAGGACCTATTTCCAGATTATTAATATTTGTAATAGAGTGATTGTTTAAAGTCTACAACCCCAATAATATCCCCATCTAACCATGTGATCAAGCAAATGTTTTTCTTCTGTGTTTCTGCTCCCTCAGTTCTTTCTCTGAATGTGGATAGCATTCTTTCTCATGCATCCCTCAGAATTGTACTGGGTAGAAATATAATAATCCCAGTATTTCTTTTGATTCATTTTATCTTCATGACAGTGTGTGCTTTATTTCTCAACATCTATCTTAAAACATAGGAAAAAAAATCAAATCTTTTTATGACCAATGTCAAGGACAGAAAGGATGATATTCTGGATATTTGAACACTGAACTAATAGAAAAATATCTCAATATATGCAAGACAAAACAAAATACAGAATTTTAATAATTCTGAATAAAAAAGTATTTCATTATTATATTTAGGTGTTTTGCTATTATATTTGTGCCTCGCCATTCATTAATTTTCATAAGAAAACATTTATTTGTTACTATTAAAATTAATCAAATTACAAAATTTATCTCACTGTGCTAGATTTTGTTTCATAATTTGAAACATAAATAACCCTCTGCTGTCAAGCCAAACAAAATAAGCAAAAATTTAGTTCTATCACTAACAATTCGTAATTTCAAAGATACTAGAATAAAGGGACAACAAACAAATGCTAATTTGGTGATTTTCAGTATTATTTAAAGTTATGTTTTTTAACCCAACTTGTCTTAAAATGGTTCCAAATTTTCTGCTTTAGATATTTGTTATAAAGTATACAATTTCTAAAATCATTCTTAAAAAATGAAATATTAAATTTTAATCATTAAAATTTTATAAATTTAGCATGATTTTCTTCTCCATCATATATCATCTGATATTTTTTCTTAAAATCAAATTACTAGTAGGAAACTTAAGTGCTGCTTTTGGCATACTAGTTTTACTCTAATAGGAGACAAATCACTTAAACTCTCAGTGTTGCAATAAACAATTCTGAAACTCTAAATTTTAAAGATACTGTTATGAGGCAGTGAAGGAGATTTCTAGAAATCATACAATTAGGGCAAAAGCAACAAAATACAAAATTATAAAAATTTTGTCAAATAGAGTACTATTTTATAAATAAATAAAATTAATATTATACCCAGGAATTAATATCTACTAAATTTTTCCAAGTTAACATATTATATCAGCTTTAAAAACACATCATATGCCTACCTAATCTTTCCAAATCTAACAAGAGATATTAAAAATCCTCAATTATAGACTAAATTGGAAATCCTAAAATTTAAAAGAGAAATTAATAAAACTTAAAATAAAGGAGCCTCCAAACTAATAAATAAGATTAGGAGTTGGTTTCACACACATACAAAAATAATAACAATTAATTAATTTATATAATACCATCAATTAATTTGATTTAAAAAAGAAAATCAAATAATCAGTATTAATAATGAAAAGAATGAACTCACCACCAATGAAGAGGAAATTAAAGCAATCACTAAGAGATAATTTGTCCAATTATATGCCAATACATCTGAAAATCTAAACAAAATGGATGAGTATTTACCAAAATATAAATACCCTAGATAAACAAAAGAAGAAATAGAATTCTTAAATAATCTCATCCCAGAAAACAAAATTGAACCAACCATTAATGAAGTTCCTAAGAAAAAATTCTCAGAGCAAAATGGATTCACCGATGAATTCTATCAAGCATTGAAAGAAGAATTAATCCCAATATTATGTAAAGTATCTAGGAAAATGGAAAAGGAATCAAACCAAATTATTTTTTATGACACAGATATGGTACTATTACCCAAACCAGAAGAAGCACAGGGAAAGAAAATTATAGAGAAATTCCATTAATGAACATAGATGAAAAAAACATTAAATAAAATAGCAGCAAGGAAAGTAGAACAATATATCACAAGAATCATCCACTATGACCAGGTAGATTTATACCAGGAAAAGAGGGCTAGCTTAATATTAAGAAAACTATCAGCATAATTGACCATATCAATAACAAAACTAAATTATATGATTATCCCAGAAGATGAAGGAAAAACCTTCAACAAAATACAGCACACAATCATATTAAAAGTACAAGAAAGGAGAGGAATTCTGGGAAAATGGTGGCTTAGGCAGAGCAAATCTTAAAACCTCCGCACCCTTACACACAGAGATAGAAAACAAATTTTTGAGAAGAAAGAGGAACAAATCTAACAATGGGACAGAGCAGGGGTGAACCCTACTGATGGACAGTTAAAGAAGTATGCAAAAAAAAAAAGCTTGAATTCTTGAACTGTTGGGTCTGAGGGTATAGAAGGGGAATCCCAGGACGCCTCCCCCATGTGCTGTGCATAGTTTCCAGTGGCCCCTGAAATTTCAGGGCAGGTGGGCACACCAGCCCGGAGAGAGGGCCTTGCTGGTGCAGGAACTCAGGGAATTGAACACAGGCACTGGAGAGGTGACTGGAGGAGAAAACCAGAGAAACACAGAAAAAACGCAAGGAAGATAGTGGTTAGAGAGAACCAAACCTTAGACCACAGACCACTTGGCTTCCTAACACTGAGTAAAAGAACAAAAGAATCCAAGAGGAAAGAAAACCAGATGAAACACAAGGACAGTGCAGGGGGACCCCACTGTTTCATGGCTCAGCTCAGTGAAAACCCTTCTTCTTGTCTCCCCATGTTTTTTTTTCCTCCTCTCAAGGTTTTAGCCTCAGGGAAGATTAAATACTACAGACTAATCCAATCAATACAGCCTAAATACCAACAACTGGAAAGACAGGAAGACTTCAGAGGGCAGAGAAAGTAACTACAACCCTCCATTGCAAGCTGGAGGGAAGATCTTTCACCAAAGATCATTAAATACATCTCAAACTAACAGAACAGAAAAGGAAAAAAATATGAGCAAACAACAGAAAAAGAGAAAAGAAATGACAATCGACAACTTCTTTCAAAGAAGTGAAAAGAGAACAAATGAAATAGAAATATAAGAAGAGGAAGAAGTTCCAGCAAATTGGACAGAGGCTTTGGAAGATCTCAAAATTCAATTAACTCAAGAACTTCAGGAACTCAAAAAGCAATCAAGTGAGGCAAGAGAGGCTGAAGACAATTTGAAAAAGTAAATACATGAACTAAAACAAGAAAATAAAATCTTAAAAGCCAGAATTGGCCAGCTTGAAAATGAAGCAAAGAAGGCAAAAGATGATCTACAAAGAAAATCAGACCAGGAGGAGAAGGATGACCAAAAAGCCAGGGATGAAATCTTTAAAAAACAGAACTTAACAACTAGAAGTGAATGACTTCACAAGGCAGCAAGAATATATGAACAAAATTAAAAAATGAAAAATTTGAGGAAAATATGAAACACCTCATTGATTCAACCAAAGATCTGGAAAACAGAGCTAGAAGAGACAATTTAAGAATTATTGGTTTATCAGAACACTATAAAAGAAAAAGTTTAGACATCATCCTATAAGAAATTATCAGACAACTGCCCTGACATTCTCAAACAAGTGGGAAAAGTGGAAATTGAAAGAATTGACAGATCATCTCCTACATTTAATCCACAACTGACAACTTCTAGGAATATCATAGCCAAATTACAAAACTACCAGACCAAGGAAAAAATATTACAAGCTGTTATAAAGAAGTCATTCTGATATCAGGGAACCACAGTTAGGATAACACAGGATCTGCCTGCATCTACATTAAAGGACCAGAAGGAATGGAAGACAATATTCAGGAAAGCAAGAGAAATGGATCTACAACCAAGAATCAAATATCCAGCAAAACTGACTATATTATTGCAGGGGAAAGTATGGTCATTCAATAAAATTTAGGACTTCTATGCATTCATGAAGGAAAAAAACCAGACTTAAACAGAGAGTTTGCTGCCGAAACACAGAACTGAAGAGAATCACTACAAGGTAAATAAGAGAATGGGAGGGAGGGGAAAATCTTTTCTTTAAGGGATCCAATAAGTTCAATTAATTTGTATTCCAAGAAGAATATACATACATATATATATATATATATATATATATATATATATATATACACACACACACACACACACACACAAACAAAAATCGGGGGAAGGTAATTTTAAGAAAAATGGGAAAACAAACAAAATGTAGTAAATTTATATTCCATAAAGATGCACATGGGGCCAACAGGGAAGAATAACAATACACTCTAAGGGTAAATAGGTTGGAGAGAGGAAATATTTAATACTTAAGTGCTATAAAATCAACTTAAAGAGGGAAGAACAATCAGATCCACTGGGGCAGAAAATTGATTTCTGCCATACAGAAAAGTAGGAGGGTAACAGAAGGACTTGTGGAGAAGGAAGTAACACTAGGAAGGGAGAGGGAGAGGGCCAGGTAGCTTAAAAAGATCCGAAAGAAGAATAAGAGTGGAATAAGGAGGGAGAGGAGAGAAAGGGAAGTATAATAAGGGAGGGGATTAGTGGAAATGATTAAAAACAAAACACTGGTTTAGAAGGAAATAATTAAAGAAGAAAGGACATGACAAGGAAAGAGAATCAAAATGTCTGGGATACACAGTTGATAATTATAATTCTGAATGTGAATGGGATGAACTCAAACATAAAACTGAAGCAAATAGCAGAGTGGATTAGAAACCGAAATCCTACTATATGTTGTCTACAAGAAATACACATGATACAGGCTGATATACATAGGGTAAAAATGAAAGGATGGAGTAAAATCTGTTGGGCTTCATATGAGAAAAAGAAGGCAGGGGTTGCCATCACGATCTCTGACAGCCAAAGTAAAAATAGATATGGTTAAAAGAGATAGGAAAGGTAACTACATCCTAATAAAAGGTAGTATAAACATTGAAGAAATATCAGTACTCAACATGTATGCACAAAAATGTATAGCTTCCAAATTTCTAAAGGAGAAACTAGTGGAGCTCAAGGATGAAAAACATAGCAAAACTATACTAATGGGGGAACCTCAGTATTCCCCTCTCAGATCTATATAAATCAAACCAAAAAATAAATAAGAAAGAGATAAGAAAGGTGAATAAAACCCTAGAAAAAAATTAGAGTTAATAGATATATGGAGAAAAATAAATAGGGATGAAAAGGAATACACCTTCTTTTTTAGCAACTCATGGAACATTCACAAAGAAAGACCATGTAATAGGGCATAGAAACATGGTAAATAAATGAAAAAAAAGCAGAAATAATAAATGTAACCTTATCAGATCATAATGCAATAAAAATAGATATTAATGAGGATATATGAAGAGGAAAACTAAAAACTAATTGGAAAATAAATAATATGACTCTCCAAAATAATTTAGTAAAAGAACAAATCGTAGAAACAATTAATCATTCCACTGAAGACAAAGACAATGATAAGAATTATTACTCAAAATTATAGGATGTAGCCAAAGTAGGTCTAAGGGGAAAATTTATATCACTGAGTGTATATATTAACAAATTAAGGAGGGCAGAGATAAACGAATTGGACATGCAACTTAAAAATCTAGAAAATGAACAAATTAAAAATCCTCAGATGAAAACTAAATTAGAAATACTAAAAATTAAAGAAGAAATTGATAAAATCAAAAGTAAAAGAACTATTGAATTAATAAATAAGACTAGGAGCTGGTATTTTGAAAAAACAGATAAAATAGACAAAACACTGGTAAATCTAATTAAAAAAATGAAAGACAAAAACCAAATTAACAGTGTCAAAGATGAAAAGGGAAACCTCATGTCTAATGAAGAGGAAATCAAGGCAATCATTAAAAACTATTTTGCCCAATTATATGGCAATAAACATAGCAACCTAGGTGATATAGATGAATATTTACAAAAATATAAATTGCCTACATTAACAGCAGAAAAAATAGAATACTTAAATAGTCCCATATCAGAAAAGAAAATTGAACATGCTATCAAAGAACTCCCTAAGAAAAAAATCGCCAGGGCCTGATAGATTCACAAATGAATTCTATGAAACATTGAAGGAACAACTAATCCCAATACTTTACAAATTTTTGATATAATAAGCAAAGAAAGAGTCCTATCAAATTCCTTTTATGACAAAATATGGTACTGATTCCAAAGCTAGGTAGATCAAAAACACAGAAAGAAAACTACAGACCAATTTTCCTAATGAACATAGAAGCAAAATTATTAAATAGAATACTAGCAAAAACACTCAATCAAGTGATCAAGAGGGTTATTCATCATGGTGAAGTGGGACTTATATCAGGAAGGCAAGCATGGTTCAACATAAGGAAAACCATCCACATAATTGACCATATCAACAAACTAACAAACAAAAATCACATGATTATCTCAATAGATGCTAGAAAAGCCTTTGACAAAATACAACACCCATTCCTACTGAAAACACTATAAATTATAGGAATAGAATGTCCTTTCCTAAATATAATAAATGGTATAGATGTTAAACCATCAAAAAGCATAATATGCAATGGGTATAAATTAGAAGCCTTTCCATTAAGATCAGATGTGAAACAAGGATGCCCATTATCACTTCTATTATTTAACATTGTACTAGAAACACTAGGAGTAGCAATAAGAGAAGAAAAAGAAATTGAAGGTATTAAAACAGGCAATGTGGAGACTAAGTTATCATTCTTTGCAGATGGTATGACGGTCTACTTAAAAAATCCTAGAGAATCAACTAAGAAGCTTGTAGAAATAATCAACAACTTTAGCAAAGTTGCAGGATGCAAAATAAATGCACATAAACCATCAGCATTTCTATATATTTCCAAAACATCACAGCAGCAAGAGGTAGAAAGAGAAACACCATTTAAAATTACCCTAGACAGTATAAAATACTTAGGAATCTATCTACCAAAACAAACACAGGAATTATATGAACACAACTACAAAACACTTTCCAAACAATTAAAACTAGTTCCAAACAATTGGAAAAACATTGAGGCTTCATGGGTAGGACGAGCTAACATAATAAAAATGACCATTCTACACAAATTAATTTACTTATTTAGTACCATAACTATCAAACTACCAAAAACCCTTTTTACTGAATTAGAACAAAAGTATAACAAATTTCATATGGAAGAACAAAAGATCAAGGGAAATAATGAAAAAAATGTGAAGGAAGGGGGCCTAGCAGTACCAGATATTAAACTATATTATAAAAATGTGGTCATCAAAATGATGTTACTGACTAAGAGACGTAAGAAAGGATCAGTGGAATAGACTTGGGGTAAGTGACATTATCAACACAGTGTATGATAAACACAAAGAGCCCAACTTATGGGAAAAATATCCACTATTCTACAACAACTGCTGGGAAAATTGTAAAACAATATGGGAGAGATTAGGTTTAGATCAACTTCTCACACCCTACAACAAGGTAAATTCATAATGGGTGAATGACTTGAATATAAAGAAGGGAACCGTATGTAAATTAAGTGCACACAGAATAGTATACTTGTCAGATCTCTGGGAAAGGAAAGATTTTTAAACCAAGCAAGAGATAAAAAAAATTAAAAAATATTAAATGAATAATTTTGATTACATTAAATTAAAAAGGGTTTGTACAAACAAAAACAATGCAATCAATATCAGAAAGGAAACAACAAACTAGGAAAAAATCTTTATAAAAAAAATTCTGAAAGTGCTCTAATTACTCAGATATACAAGGAACTAAATCAATTGTATAAAATAATCAAGCCATCCCCCAATTGATAAATGGGCAAGGGACATGAATAGGCAATTTTCTGGTTAAGAAATCATAAGTATCAATAAGCACATGAGAAAGTGTTCTAAATCTCTAATAATTAGAGAAATGCAAATCAAAAGAACTCTGAAGTACCACCTCACACCTAGCAGATTGGCTAAAATGAGAACAGGGGAGAGTAATAAATGTTGAAGGGGATGTGGCCAAATTGGGACATTAATGCATTGCTGATGGAATTGTGAACTTATGCAACCATTCTGGATGGCAATTTGGATCTATGCTCAAAGGGCTATAAAAGAATGCCTACCCTTTGATCCAGCCATACCATTGTTGGGTTTGAACCCCAAAAAGATCATAGATAAACAGACTCGCACGAAAATATTTATAGCCGTGCTTTTTGTGGTGGCAAAAAACTGGAAAATGATGGTATGTCCTTCAATTGAGGAATGGTTGACCAAATTGTGGTAAATGCTGGTGATGGAATATTATTGTGCTAAAAGAAATAATAAACTGGAGGAATTCCATGTGAACTGGAAAGACCTCCAGGAATTGATGCAGAGTGAAAGGAGCAGAGCCAGAAGAACACTGTACACAGAGACTGATATACTATGGTAAAATTGAATGTAATGGACTTCTGTACCAGTAGCAATGCATTGACACAGGACAGTTCTGAGGGATTTATGGTAAAGAACGCTACCCACTTTCAGAGGAAGTACTATAGGAGTGGAAACCCAGAAGAAAAACAAATACTTGAATACATGGGTTGATGCGGACATGATTGGGGATGTAGACTCAAAATGACCACAGCAATGCAACTAGCAATAATATGGAAATATGTCTTCATAGACATGAAGAAACCAGTGGAAATGTGCATCAGCTATGGGGGAGACAGGCAAAGGAGGGGGGTTAAGGGGAAAGTAAGGATATGAATCATGTAAAGCTCGAAAATTTTTCTAAAAAATTAAAAAATAAAAAAAGCACAAGAAACCATAGAAATAAATGAATCATAATTGAAAATAAGTACTATGAACCTAAAACCATGAGGGAGTATCATCTGTAATTAGAATAAATTTTAAGCCTCCCCAGTAACATCAGGGCTGAAGCAAGGATTCCCATTATCTCCATGATTATTTAATATTGCACTAGAAATGCTGACTTTAGCAATAAGAAAAGAAAATGAAAATTAAGGAATTAAATTAGGCAATGAGGAAACTAAACTATCACTCTTCACAGATGATATGAAGTCATACTTCTAGAATCAATTAAAATAGTTGAAATAATTAATAGCTTTATTAAAGTTGCAGTATATAAATTAAATCCATATAAATAATCAGCATTTCTATATATTACAAAGTTTAACAGGAAGAGATGGAAAGAGAAATCCCATTTAAAATAACTAGATAATATAAAATACCTTGGAATCTATTTGACAAAACAAATACAAGAATAATATGAACACAATATATGAACACTTTATCAAATGAAGTCAGCATTAAACAATGGGGAAAATATGAATTGCTCATGGATAAACTGAGCTAATATACTAAAATGGACAATTTTACCCAAATTAAATTACTTTTACAGTGCCATACCAAACAAGAAAATAATTATTTAATAGAACTAGAAAAAATAGTAATCACATCTGTAAGAGCAAAAGATCAAGGATATCAAGACAATTAAGGGGAAAATGTGAAGGAAGATCGTCTAGCACTAAGATCTCTAACTATTATAAAGCAAAAGTCATCAAAACAGTCTGGTACTGACTAAGAAATAGAATATTACATCAATGGTATAGATTAGATACATAATATACAGGGGCAAATGATCTTAATGTTTGATAAACTCAAAGATCTCAGCTTTGGGGATAAGAACTTAATTTTTAAAAAATAACTGCTGAGAAAATTGGAAAACGGTATGGCAGAAATTAGGCAAAATATAGTATCTCACATGCTATACCAATATATAGTCAAAATGGGTATATTACTTAGATTTAAAGATTGATCGCATAAGTAAATTTTTCAGTTACCTGAAAGATCTATGGTGAAGGGAAGAATTCATGGCCAAACAAATAATAAAGAACATTATAAGATATCAAATAAATAATTTTGATTATATTAAATGAAAAAACTTTTGTTAAACAAAACCAATGTAACCAAGATTAGTAGGGAAATAATAAACAGGGAAAAATTTATAAAAAAATGTTGATGGTCTATTTTCTCACATTTATAAGAATTCATGCTATTCCTTGATTTATGGTCAATGGATATGAACAAGAAATTTTCACTTCAAGAAATCAAAACTATCTTCCGTCATATGAAAAAAAAATTCTAAATCACACTTTATTAGAGAAATGCAAATTGAAAAAATGTTGAGATACCACTTCATACCTATCAGATTGACAGAGAAAAGTAATAAATGTTGAAGGGGATGTGGCAAAAGCGGGACACTAATGCATTTTGGGCGGAGTTTTGAATGACATTCTGGAGGGAAATTGTGCATTTCCAATCATCCTGTAATACAACTACTAGATATGTATCCCAAATATATAATAAAAAGGGAAAAAGTACATGCTTGTTCAAAAATATTTAAAAGAGTTCTTTTTGTGGTGAGAAATAATTGGAAATTGAAGAGATGCTCATCAATTTGAGAAGAGCTGAACAAATTGTGTTATATATTGGTGATAGAATATTATTATTTAAGAAATGATAAGCAGGATGACTTCAGAAAAAATGGAAAGATCTACATGAACCGACTGATGTAGAGCAAACTAAGCAGAACTGGGAGAACATTATACACAGTAACAGCAATATTTTATAATGATCGACTGCGAAAGACTTGAAGTATTCTCAGCATTGCCATGATCTGAGAAAATTCTGAAGGACTTGAGATGGGGAATTTTATCCACCTCCAAGGAAAAAACTGTTGGAGTCAGATGCAGATCAAAGCATATTATTTTTCACATCAGTTTATTTATGGCTTCATTTGGGGGTTTTGGTTTTGTGTGAATGTGCTCTTATGACAATAACCAATATGGAAGAGTGGTTTGGATGCTAATACATGTATGATCGAGATCAAATTGCTTATCATCTCCAAGTTGGGGAAGAGAAGGTAGGCAGGGAGATGGTTTGGATCTTATAATTTTGGAAAATATATGTTGAAACCTGATGAGAAATTTTACATTAAAAACTTAAGGATATATTTGGATTTAAATTAATTAAAATTTCCCAAAATTTCCTCTCCTCCTAACCAGAGATCCATTTCAAATTACAACTTCTAATTTTAGAAAAATACATGAAGTAACAAAAGAAAGGAAAGAACGGAGACAGGGGAAGAAGGAACAAAAGCAAAAGGAGGAGAAATTTAGCAAAACATTGAAAAAAATTTTTAAATATGCGCAATAGACTAAACTGGTAAACCTATATTTTCCTGCAAGTTGAGATGAATGTATCATCTCTATCACTATATTGGAGTCATGAGTTTTCTTTGTAATTTTACAACATTAGCATCAGTTTATCTTCTGATAATCTTTCCATTTCTGTTGTGGTCATTGGTTATATTTTTTTCTAACTGCTGTTAACTTCACACTGCTTCAGATAATATTTTTATATTTCCCTGTATTCATCATATTTGTCATTTCTCACATCATGGTAATTTCTATTATAATTATGATGCACAACTTATTAACTGTTCTCCAATAGTGAGAATCAAATTAATTTATAACTCTTTTTTTATCAGAAATAAGTGTTGCGATAAATATTTTGGTGTATAGGGGGATATTGTTTTGTTTTTGTATTTTCTTGTCAATGACATCTTTGTGTCATAGGCCTGAGAATGAAATAACTAAATCAAAGGGCATAAATATTTAAGTTATTTAATTTGTATTATTGAAAATTGATTTGTAAAATTACTACATAAATGCACAAACATGAGAGTTTTCTTTCCTCACTCCTCATTTTATAGCATAGCTCTGAAAAGAGGTAGTTGGACTATGACCTTTAAGGTCCCTTCTAACTCTAAATTTATGATCTTAATATAATTTGCCTTTCTTCATTAGATATGGATATCTAGCTCTTTGAAGAAAAAGTTTTGACCTAATTTATGTTCCAGTAAAATTACTTGTATGATACATTTTTAAATGAAAAGATGAAGGAGTGCTTCATATTCACTATGAACTAGGTCTATGTCCAGTTTCTGATATATCCTGGGTCTCCCTTAACTTTTTGATCCTACAATACATCCTTCAAGAGTATGAGTTGCTCTACATCTACTAATCTTCATTGGAAAAAATATGGATCTTTCTCCACCATTAAAATCATATTTATCGATATTATTTATACCAAAAAAGGAAAATATAATTTTTCATATATGCTTTTATAAATAACATATGGAATTATATACTCCAATATAACTATAAAAAACCCTATATACTGAAATTTATCCAAATTATACATTTTTCCAGAGATTTTGGATTTTTTTCCCCTGATGTTGGGATTTTCAGATTTTTCCTTTAATGAAACTATTGGTACTAGATATTCTACATTTTATTATATTCTTTTCACAATATACTCTGTTATCTAGAAGGAAAAATTTCCAATTAATCAAACACAATTTTAATTTTCTAACAGTATTTTTCATGTAAAATTATTAGTTTCACGTACATACTTCCCATACTTCTGCCTGATAACCAAGTGTTCTCATTATAGATAGCTGTGCAAATGGCTTAGCCAGTTACTCATAGCCATACTAAATAGAAGTAAAAAATAGCATTCTGGAATCACTCAGACCATAAGTTATTCCCATATTAAAATAGCTAACCTGATTATTTTTCATAGCAAAAGGAAACAGACCTTCTTATGCTGACAAACAAATTTGCCAGAATAGGCATTCTGCTCTCCAAAAAGCAAAACAAGATAAAACAAACTACAAAGGGCCCATGAAAGTCTGCTAAACCAATTTTGTCTGAGATTTTTGCAAATAATACATCTTTCAGGACCAGGGAGACTACAGTCTACTTTTTTCAAACATATGCTTCACACCAAATATTTCCATTATAACTTTCAAAGCTATTTTGAAAGAAAAGGTTCTGAAAATGAAATGAAATTAACTGTTCACTATAATATTTTCTCAGACATTAAAATAAGGTATGATATTTTGAGTATCAAATAGATATGATTCTAAAACAAATTCTCAACTTACCCTTCTAATCTTACATCTGGCAGACTTCTATTAAGAGCAATCAAGTCACTGGCCATGAGGTTGAACTGGTTGATTTTAAACAGCTCTTTCATTTTCTCCTGGTCATCTTTAGGAATCCGTACTGCTTTCCCCATCTCTCCTGGTCCTTCTTGGTTTCTCGAAATAACAGCTGTAAGATATACATGTACAAGTACATGCACACAAAGTTGCAGTGTGTTATTCATATAGTGGCTGCATACATTTACAAGCATAGCCTTTTGACTTATTTACAATCTTTCTGCATTTTCTAATGCAAAATGGATTAGATGAAAAAGACCAGTCTCAAGAAAAAAATCCATATGCTGCTGTCCAAGTAAAATACATCATTTTTCTGAAACAAAATTTTCCAAAATATATGAAATGTATAAATCATAAAGTCTCAAAAGGTGAATTCTAAGTAGTTGATAAAATATGATTTCTCTGGAATCCCATAATTCTATCATTTCCTCATTAAGGGTATTCCCTCTACTGATTAGGACTAGAAATGTTATATGCTTTAGAAGACTATTATTTATATTATTTGCCCCCTCCCCAAATAAAAATAAATCCCACTCCTGATAAGTCTCTAGGCTTATCCAAATAGCCTGGATTACAGAGAGAATCTGTGCTAGAGGCCTTCCTTCCAAAGCTTGGGATCTGCTCAACTAGTCCTTGAGACCTTAGGATTCATTGATATTCTCATGAAAAAAATGCCATAAAGATATGCCAAATATTAATATATGAAAATATCATGCACCAATTTAAAAGGTTCAAATTATGGACATATTAAAATTGACATCTATTCAACAATATTGCTCAGAGTTCAGATTTATACCAAAGCTAACTAGTTTCAACATGCAAAGAAAATGTTGCATGAATTCTCAGTTTAAAAAAAATTTTTTTTGGCAAGAACACAAAACAGAACTTTTCAAAGAAGATAATTTTATTCAATTTTGTTACAAGGTGTTATCTCCTCCTCTAAATTCTTCATTGAATCTATTCTTTTTTGATGACATATTTTTTCAGTATGTCAGGTTTAATATGGATTCGTTGTATACTATAATTATAGTTCCTTGTTGATGATTTTTAGTTATTTTCAGTTGTGTCCAATGTTTTGCAACTCCATTTGGGATTTTCTTGGCAAAGGGGCTATAATGGTTTGACAATTGTTTCTCCAACTCATTTTATAGCTGAGGAAACTGAAGCAGAGTTAAGTGTTTTGCCCAGTGTGACACTTAGTAAGCATCTGAGTTAAACTCAGGATTTCCTTACTCTTGGCCCAACACTTTAACCACTCTACCATCAAATTAGAATTGTACTACTATATTATTTTTTATTTTTATTCAAGGAAGAGTAAATGAAAGTATGAATCTGTTTAAATTGTATTATCCAGAGCTTCTAACATTTGAGCATCAAATTCCTCATGTGTTAACTAGAGATACTGAATTTCTTTCCTTTTCCTCTAAAATATTCTAAAGATGTATTATATATACGAAATCACATAAGTTCACCATCAAATGTATTTATATGTTATGAATGACATTGAATAAAATTTCAAGTTAATGATCTGAGAGAATAGAAATGTTTCTCATAGCTCAACTATATTTTCCCTAGATATACTGATATCTAAAGAATTGTGGGATGTCCAGGGTAAGATGGTGGCAGAGTAGAAGCAGTGTGTTTAACCTCTCCTAAACCACACAGATAGGATTCCTCAAGAGGACATAAAAACCAAATCTGGATGAATGAAGGAACCCCATAACAGGGCACAACATTGAAGGTACGTGGGAACGGGGCATTTCCAAGCTATAAAGGGGTGAAATAGCTCTCACTAAAACATGAGCTGAGCAATACCCCACCCCCCAAACACACACCACCTACAGTGCCAAAGCCAGTGCATAAGAGTTAGAGCAAATTCGGGGCACTCATTAAGTTCTTGGAAGCTACCTGGGAATCTATCTACCAAAACAAACACAGGAATTATGTGAAAACAACTACAAAACACTTTCCAAACAATTAAAATTAGATTTAAACAATTGGAAAACATTGAGGGTGATGGAATGCTACTGTGCTCAAAGGAATAATGAACTGGACAAATTCCTTGTGAACTGGAAAGACCTACAGGAATTGATGCAGAGTGAAAGGAGCAGAGCCAGAAGAACATTGTACACAGAGACTGATACACTGTGGTAAAATCGATTGTAATGGACCTCTGTACTAGCAGCAATGCAATGACCCAGGACAATTCTGAGGGATTTATGGAAAAGAACGCTACCCACATTCAGAAGAAAAACTACAGTAGTGGAAACCCAGAAGAAAAACAACTGCTTGAACACATTGGTTGCTGAAGATATGATTGGGGTTGTAGACTCGAAAGGACCACACAAATGTAATTATCAATAATATGGAAATAGGTCTTTATAGATGGCACATGTTAAAATCAGTGGAAATGCACGTCGGCTATGCGTGGGAGGGTGCTAATGGGAGGTGAAGGGTAAAGTAAAAACATGAATCATGTAACCATGGAAAATGTTTTCTAAAAAAATATTTAAATAAAAAAGAATTATGATTAATTAGTTGGTAAAATTTGGGCAAAATAGAATATTGAAATATAAAGTTGCATCCCTAAACCTCTTTGAACCTTTCAGCTTAGTCTATCTACATTGAAAAAGTCCAGGAATATGTTTAAGCAAGTAAAAGAAACTTTGATTTGGTTCCCTGAGATGGGCATGTATCTGTAGCACTTTCTCTGCCTGTGCATCCAAGAGAGAGAATGGAAGATAAAGAGTTTGAAAACTAGGGGAACTGAAACAGTTTCATAGTTACTGGCCAAATTATTCTATTACTCGGGTACTTTCTAAAATAATTGCTGCCCCTATAGTCTAGTTTTCAGAGGCTAAAAATATACTCATCATCTCTTATAAAGAGATCTGAACCCATGGAGTAGGAAGAATATTTCAAAGGAAAGGTTAAAGACATTAGTGATCTGGGAAATCCTTGTTTTTGTTTGATAGATGATGTTGTGTCTTCATATGGGGAAATGATGAGTATTAGTAGCTACAGTTCTGGGGGAGAAGGCTGAAAAACAAGAATAAAGTTGATGGTTCTCAGCAAGTGTTTTTGCCAAAATTAAAAAATGAAAAGTGTTTTAAACTGACTTTTCTTATTTATTTAAATTGTTCATATGTCATTTTTGTAAGCGAATAATCTTACAAAACTAAAACCCCAAAAGATATACCCAAATAAACAAGTGACAACAACTATGCTTTCATCTGTAATCCTACTCCAACAATTCTTTCTCTAGAAGAGGATAGTATTCTTTTTCATAAATCCCACAGAATAGTCCTAGATTATTGCATTGCTAAGTGTAGTTAAGTCTATCCCTGTTGATCATTGCACAATTTTGCACAATGTTACTATATACAATTTTCACCTGGTTCTGCTTATTTCACTCTTCATCAGTTGATGTGGGTCTTTCCAGTTCTTTCTGAAATCATTCTGTTTATCATTCCTTACATTAGAATAGCACTCCATCACTTCATCGTATACCACAATTTGTTCAGACATTCTCTAATTGGTGGACATCCCTTTAGTTTCTAAATTGGATCTTATCTATGACAGTGGCAATCATTTTGGAAAATGCCATGTGTGGGCTCCTTTTATGCTTCAATGATGTTGATTATCAGAGTTATATTTGTTGAAATATATTTTAAAAAAAGTTTTTAATAACTTTTGTTCCTAATGAGAACATTTTGTTGTAGAAATTTTTAAATTCAGTAACTGATTTTTTCTAATAAATTAAATAGGTTTTTATAATCAACAAATAATGATGTTAATTGAATCTTGTATTTACTACATCATTCAATTTCATAGTATTAAGATATGATGCACTATGAATTATTGCTTAGTAAACCTAGCTTTCTCCTATTCATTTACTCACTTAGTATATCTTTTTTTCAAGAAATTATATTTTAATAACAAATTTCCACATAAGTTTTCCAAAGTCATATGATCCATATTATCTCTTCCCTTCTTCCTTATCCCTTCCCAGAGCTGATAAGCAATTAATCTGAGTTATAAATGTATTTGTGAAGATGGGATTAACTCTACCCTGCCCATTTTTATATTTAATCACCAAAAGTGGACACATCCCACTTATCCTCAAGTGGGGGAGGTCTGTGACCCACGTGTGTGATAGTGGGTAACAAATTAGAATCAACTGACTGTCCCCTGGGCAGCCCTAAGCAAAAACTTTAGCTGTAAATACTACATATCAAGTGGGGGGAAATCACAGGAAGTGATGAAAGGAATGGTCTTTATAAATTTCAAGAACTTCCTGTGAAAATGATCTTTGGCCTTCAACTTGACCCTGGAGTATCTCTCACTGAGGCCCTTGGACTGCTTTATATTTCTCCCTAGAACTACCAGGTGGGTGAGTGAAAAAGACTGACTCCCTTATTTGGCTTTTTCCTGGAGGTACTAGCCTCCATAGGGTCCCCTCCTCTGGAAGAAGCTTTTTTGTTAAAAACCTTGTTAATTGACCCTTAGGCCCTCTGGCTGGTCTAGAGCTTGAGTATATAGTCTAGCTCTTTAAGCTAGCCTTCTGACTGCCCTCTTCTTATTTCTCTACTTTCACTTTCTCTCTATTTTATAAATAAATTGCAAAAAATTCATCTGGAATTAATTAATTAATTCACGGCAACCACCCTATTAAATATTCAGTCCAACCATAATTTTACCATTTACACATTATCCAACAAAAACTAATTCCATAATATTCATTTTTGTAAGTAAATAACCCTATAGAAACAAAACTCCAAAATATTTATCTAAATAAACAAGTGATAAATAATGTTTTCCTCTGCCTTTTTTCTCCAACAGTTCATTCTCTGAAAGTGGATAGCACTCTTTTTCATATGTTCAGAATTGTCCTTCATCATTGTATTGTCGTTATTAGCAAAGTCTAACACAATTGATCACTCCACAATATTTCAGTAACTGTGTATAATAATCTCCTGGTTCTGATTATTTAATTATGCATCAGTTCACATAGGTTTATCTGGATCTTTCTGAAATCATCTTGTTCATCATTCCTTATACCACAATAGCATTCCATAACTATCATATACCACAATTTGTTCAGTCATTACCCAATTATAGGACATCCCTGTAGTTTACAATTCTTTGCCACCACAAAAACAGCAGCTATAAATATTTTTGTACAAATAGGTCCTTTCTCAATTTTTTATCTCAATTTTTGAGATAGAGAACCAATAGTGGTATAACTGGATTTAAAGGCATGTATTATGTTATAACACTTTAGGTATACTTCCAAATTATCCTCCAGAATGGATTAAACTGACATGTTTCTAAGCTGAAAAATTTTTATAAGACCTGCTCTTTCCATGAGAAAGAGAGCAACAGATTTCAGAAGATTCAGGAAGTGGACCAACTATGAGATCTGGTAGCATCTACTGTCAGATATGTCCAGCAGAGAAGCAAAGCACTGGGTAGAGACTATGAGACCAGGAAGAATACTATGCCAAAAACTCCCCTTTTTATCTTATCTTTCTTGATGTCACTGCAATTTTGATGTTGTCAATTACTTTCTCTTTGATAGTCTCTTCTCTTTAGATTTTCATGACACTACTTTCTCCTGGTCTCTTCCCACCAATGCAAGTACTCTTTCTTAGCATCCTTTGTTGGATCAGAGATAACTGGTTGCACAGTACATAAATCACTTTGCCTGAAGAGTCTGAGGCAATGTGGTGGTGGTGCTGTGTATGGGGAGGCAGGGAAAAGAAGTCACCTAAACTATACCACAAGGGAAGCAAAGGTAGAGATGGCAGGAAACCTACTCATTTTCATGTGACAGCAGAGTGCCTAAGATAGAAAAGAAGCAGAATGGGGAACTGGCCTAAGTCAAGCCATCCTTTATATGTAGCAAAAGGCAAAGATTGCAGCAACCTACATACTCCTACATGGAAACAGAGTGCATGAGGAAGTGAAGTAACAGGGTTCCTAAGGCAGCAGAGTCCAGAGCAGAGGACCTGCCTAGACCACACCACTTCACAAGGGCAAAATCACAGTAGAACAGGGACCAGTCCAGCCATAAAACAAGAGGGGAACTAGTAACATGAGGTGTTGAATCTAGCTGGACAAAATAGCTGCAAGACTTCCCAGAGCAAGTCAGCAAGGCTACTTCTCAACAGATAGACCATGGGAAATAAAGGCAGCCAGGCCTATGTCAAGTACCAAAGAAGACTAGTCCTCAAGTTTGGAGCAGTAGTCCTTCTACACCATGAACAGAAAAGAATACCAACAGATAAATCATGTAATGGGAGGGAGAACTATATACCTTAGGGAAAAAAAACAAAAAAAATACCTAGAAAACTGAGAAAAAATAGAAAATTCTTTTAGTGAAAGGGAGGACCAAAATATAAATTCAAAAGATCACAATAAAGCCAAAAAAGAAAGATGTAAAGACTCAAAGGAAAGTGTGAAAAGATATTAGACCATAAAATAACCACTGGAAGAACTTGAAAATACATTTTAGAAATCAAATAATAAAAGAATTTACAGAAAACTTCAAAAGTTGGGAAATAAATTCAATGAAGAATCAACTCCTTAATAACTAGAATAGGCCAAAGGGAAGTGGAGACAAAAAAACAAATGGAAGAAAACAACTTCTTAAATAATGGATCAAATGAAAATGAAGGGGAAAACCACTGAAGAAATCAACTATTTAAACAATTAAAACTCAATTAAACTATTGAAATAGGAAACAGAAAACTAAAGGGAGAAAATATCTCTTTGCTAATTAGAAATGGACAAACACATGCTAATGAATGAAGACATCAGCCAATATTAAGACAAAATCAAAAGAAAAAAAAAAGAAAATCTAAAATACCTTAATAGAAAAATGTCTGGTCTAGAAATATATCCAGAAGAAATAATATAAGAATCATGAGAATACTGAATGTCACGATTTAAAAAAAGAAGCTTGACACCATCTTTTAAGAAATCATCAGGGAAAACTGCTCTTATATTTTGAAACAAGAGGGAAGTATAGAAATTGAGAAAATGCACAAATCATCTCCTGAAAAAGGCCACAAAATAAAATACTTCAGAACTTTTATAATCAAATTCTAGAACTTCCAGGCCAGGGGAAAAGCATCCAGAAGGAAACAATTCAAATATTGAGTAACTAAACAAAAAAATTACATGCCAAACATGCATTTGAAGAAAAATTGACATTTAATGAAATAGAGTATTTCAGACTGTCCTGACTTAAAAAACAGAGGTGAAAAAACAATTTGATAAAAAATTTCACACCCAAGAGGATCATAAAAAGGTAAAGTGAAGCTTAAGGGTTTGAATAAGGAGAAAAATGAGTATGTTCATACTTGGAAATGTGAAAATTTAAATAATTAGCATATCTGTGATACTTGAGAAGCTAAAGGTACTCAAGATATGCAAAATATCTAAAATATTTAAGAAGTTTATCACTATTAGAGCAAAAATAGGTTGGTGGGGAGAATACATAGGAAGGAGGAAGAAAGCTAAATAAGATGGGCTGATTTTTAAAAAAATCAATGAATGGGAAAGAGGAACATATGGGAAGAAGAAAAAAGAAGAGATAGAGGATATAATCTACCTTTCATGAAGAGGTACATAAGAGGCAATATAGATGAGGAGAAGATGGTGTGGGGTGGGAGATAGTAGCAGGTTTTTTTACTCTTATTCTCACTGGAATCTGCTCAAAGTGGGAATAACACTCACAGCCAGCTATAAAAACCTACCTTTCCCTATAGGGAAGTAGGAGGGTAGAAGGAATAAGGAAAGAGATGAATGGACAAAAGGGAGGTTGAATTGGGTGAGGTGATTATCAAAAATAAAACATCATTTACAGGAAAAGGCAAAAAAGAAAAAGAAAGAATGATAAAGGGGAGCAATAAATGGATAGAAACAATGTTAATAATAATAACTGAAAGTGAATGGGATGAACTCACTTGTAAATGTGAAAAAGATAACAGAGTGGATTAAAAAACAGAAGCTCACAATATTCTATCTATAAAAAACAAATTTAAAGCAGGGAGACACATAGTATAAAAGGAAAGGGTTCGAGAAGACTCTACTATGCCTCAGATAAGAAAAAAAGCAGAAGTAGCAATCATGATCTCAAGCAAAGCAAAATGTAAAAATGATCCATAAAAATAGTTAAGGAAGAAAAGTACATCTTAATAAAAGGCACAATATACAATAGGAGAAAATAAATACTAAATATATATACACATCAAGTGGCATATATTTGCACATCCACTTTCCTAAAGGAAAAGTTACATGAATAACACAAGGTAATATGTAGTAAAATATTACTAATGGGGTTCCTCATTCTTCCATCTCAGAAGTAGACAAATCCAACCAAAAAATAATCAAGAGTGATGTTGAGGTAATTCATATTATCCAGTTATTTAAGTTGGAATTTCCTTTTCTATCTCTTTTTGTTGAATGTTGTTGGTGCTAAAAAGAAATACTGATGATTTAAGTGGATTTTGTACTCTGCAACTTTATTAAATTTGTTTCTTTGTTTCTATTAGTCTTTTAGCTAATTCTCTGGGGTTCCCTCTACTTACCATCATATCATTTGCGAAAAATGATAGTTTTGTTTCATCATCGCATACTATAATTCCTTCAGTTCTTTTTCTTCCCTTATTTCTATAGCTAACATTTCTAGTATAATATTAAATAGTAGTGCTGATAATGGGCATAATCTCTTCAGACTTTGAATTATACTTACCAAAACCCAGCAACTACATTAACATGATTACAAAATAGCTAAATAATTGGAAAAAATTGCTCATGGATAGACTGAGCCAATATAATAAAAATGACAGTCCTAAATTACTTTACCTATTCCATGTCATATCAATCAAAGTAACCAAATATTACTTCCTAGAACTAGAAAAATATTAACAAAATTCATCTGGAAGAACAAAAACTTAAGAAAATCAAGGGAATTAATGAAAGAAAATGATGAAAAAAGATTTCTCTGAACCAGATCTCAACCTCTAGTATGAAGCAATAATCATCAGATCCATGTAATATCAACTAAGAAACAGAGCAGTTGATCACTGGACTAGGTTAGGAAATTAATACACAGATATTAATGATGATGGTAACTTAGTGCTTGATAAACCTTTGTGGAGAAGAACTCACTATTTGACAAAAACTGCTTAGAAAATGAAAAAAAATAAACAATATGGCAGACAGGAGGCATAGACCAATGTTTCACAAAATGTATCATGAGAAAATCAAAATGGATACTTGATTTAGAAATAAAAGAGTTTACCATAAACAAATTAGAGGATCATAGAAAAGTTTACCTGTCATATTTATGGATAAGGGAGCAATTTATGACCTCATAAGACATAGAGAATATTATTTAAAATGAAATTGATTTTTATATTAAATTTAAAAGTTTCTATACAAACAAAATCAATACAACAATGATTAGAAGGAAAACAAGCTGGATAAAAGTTATAACAAGTGTTTCTGACAAAAGATTCATTTCTCAAATATATAGAGGTGTGACCAATTTATAACAATATAAAGCATGGCCTAAATGATAAATGGTGAAAGGATATAGATATATTTCTCAGATGAAAAAATTAAAATTATTTCAATATATGAAAATATTCTGAATCACTATTGATTAGAGAAATGAAAATTAAAAGAATCCTGAGATTCCTATTGGTATGGCTACTATGACCACAAATGATAATGATAAATGTTCAAGTAAGTGTGGGAAATTGAGACACTATGCTGTTGTTCAATTTGTTAACTGATACAACAATTCTGGAGAGTAACATGGAACCATTCAGGGAGAGCATAAAACTATACATACTGTTTAACCTAGAGATACCACTACTGGATATGTTTCTGAAAGATATTAGAGATAAGGGAAATTAACTTACTTGCACAAACATATATATTAGCATTTCTTTTTCTAGTGCAAAGAATTAGAAATGGAGGAGGTAGCCATCATTTGGGGAATGCTGAAAAAGTTATGGCATATGGTCATAATGGAAAATTATAACACCACATAAAATGATGAACTGGGTGAGTTCAGAAAAAGCTAGAAATACTCATATGAACTGATGCCAAGTGAAGTGATCATCACCAGGAGAACACTGAACTCAGTAACAAATATTGTACAACGCTCATCTAAGAAGGCCCAAACTATTAATCAGCCAAATAAGATAACATCAAGGGACTCACGTTAAACAACGAAAATGCTATCTATAGGCAAGGAAGAAACCTTTGGAATATGACTGTAGATCAATGAATACCATTATTCACATTATTTTTTTCATAAGTTTTTTACTATATAAATGATATATGTCTTCAGTCATGACATGGGGAATATGGAAACATATATTACATGAAAGCAATCATCTAAATATAAGCTATATAAGACTACTCATCACCTGATGGAGGAAAGGAGGGAAAGAAGTAAATCAAATCTGAATTGCAAAGTATCAGAAAACAATTGTCAAAAATTATTTCTATAAGTAATTGAAAAAAAGTGAAATTCAATTAAAAAAAGAAAGAGTAAAAAGAATCATGTAAGGACATATTATAATAATTTTCATTCTACTAGACCAGTGATGGACAAACTATGGCCCATAGGCCAGATGTGGCCCCCTGGAATGTTCTATCTGGCAGTGGGACATTATTCCTAATCTGACGAATACAATGAGTAGGATACAATACAATGTAACTTTGAAAGAGTTGCCTTAGAAACAGACTGACAGATGAGCATGTCCTTTCCTTTGGTCCACTCTTTAAAAAGTTTGCATATCACTGTGCTAAACCAATGTTGAAGATCTATTATCAGTAGAGGAAGAGAGGGCAGTCACATTTTAAAGGCTGTATGCCTAGACCTAGTGAATGACTGAGATCTACCTGTAGAGAAGTATGTTCCTATTATTTATATAAACTTGTAGAAGTTACAGTTTAGGTTAAACCTGAGCTTGGGAGGAATGCTTCAGAATAAACTCTTGGCAGCATTTCATTAGAGCTCTGAAAGGAGAATCCAATGTAATGACAAACTAAGGATTCTCTGGCATGGAACAAAGATAACCAGATTGTTTTATCCAGAAAAAGCCTTAAGGAGCTACTTTACACATAACTCCAGGAGGCACCTTGACAAGAAGCAATACCACAGTCACATTATAGAAGCTCAGTAGTATTATTAGAATGATGTTCCACTTTGGACTTTCAAGTGGAATCACCCCCTGGAATCATTAGTAAGTGTAATAAAGTTATTAAATAGATCACCAATGAAAGGACAGTTCATTGTAGGATATATTTGTTTTTCCTGAACTTTGGTAATTTTAAGAGAGTGTTTATTAATTTCTATCTTTTTCTATTTAAGAGGCAAAGGAGTAATAAGATTTCTTAGTAAGAGACCCCCTGCTGTGCCACTTGACAATAACCCAGTGACCCACTGCTGTGTAGGTTGGCAGTTGGTGACAGGTAGAAGAGTGTATCTGAGTGTGGTTTGAAAGTTGCAGACTATTGAAAAAGGTTTTTTTGTCTTTGAGTCTCCTGGGGAGAGTTGTATGTGACTTGTCCTCTCTAGCTGGAGAAGAGAAATGGAATTTAAGGCCTTATTAGCCACCATTGATCATTGATAACTTGGACAGATAGGTAATTCAATAGTGGATATATTATTAGAGAGAGTAGAGAATAGGTAAGGATTTCAGTCTAGCAGAAGATATTGCTCTCTGAGACAGATAGATGTAGGGTTTTCTAGAAAAATTTAGTAAGGATTAGGATCTTGAATATAGTTACAAATTTATAAGATTACTTTCACTTTCATCCTTATTTCCTATCCATATTTCCTAATAATTAAGTGTTTTGCATTTAATAAACTGTGCACTGGCTTTTGATCAAACTCTTGCCCCCAAAATTTAACCTTTCTCAGTATCAATTCTATTTTTTAAAACTTTCTCTTGTGGACATTTGGGAACCATATGCTTATAAGGTTAGTTGTTCATAACACACATGGTAGTATCACAAAATGAAATTCTTAGACATCATAGATCAGATAAGGGAAATACCAGTGTGAAATTTTCAAAATTATACCTATGTCTTTAGTTTCAGATGAAATCACTGAAATAAAGATTATCATATTCATTCAAATATGTACAAAATCTACCTTTATGAAGCAAGTAGTTAGTAAAATATCATGATCCTACATAGAAAAAAGGCAAAGATAAGATATCTCTACCCTCAGAAAGCATAAAACCTTGTAATAATTGAACATAGAAACAAGTTAAAAAACAACACACAGAATGTATAAGAGATCCATAATTAGAGAAGAATGAAAGAATCCTAAATGAAGGATGAGGAGATCAGAAAAAACTTCATAAAAGAAATGACATTTGAATTATGCTGAAATCATTTCAATAAGTAGGAAAAAACATTTTCAAACATAAGTGAAGACCAGTATATACATGGTGGGGCATATTTATAAAATAATGATTGATTCAATCAGCCAAGAAAACTTTAAGGGGAATAATGTCAGCTATACTGATGACAGACTACAGAGATCCAGGAAGGGAAAGCTTAGAAAGGAATCTTTACTAGGTATACAATAGTAAACCAGAGAATATTTTTTTAACCAAAGTTTCAAACATGATAAGGATATATTAAATAAAAATCTAGAATTAATAACAAAGATAGACTAGAAATGAATGAGTCAGAGGTGGCTCATATAACTTTTTGTTATTTATTTATTTGCTTATTTAATTTAGACTATTTTTCCATGATTACATGATTCATGTTCTTTCCCTTGCCTCCTTTCTACCCACTCCTGTAATCAATGAGCAATTCCACTGCATTTTACATGTATCATTGATCAAGACCTTTTCCCATATTATTAATATTTGAAACAGAGTGATCATTTAGAATCTACACACCTTGTCATGTCCCCATTCTGTGCCTTTCACTCTGCCTCAATTCCTGGAAGTCGTCCCAGTTCACATGGAATTCCTCCAGTTCATTATTCACTTTAGCTCAATAGTATTCTATCACCAAAAAATACTACAATTTTTTAGCCATTCCCCAATCAAAGGGCATCCCCATATTTTCCAATTTTTTGCCTCCACAAAGAGCACAGTTATGAATATTTTTGCACAAGTCTTTTTCCTCATTATCTCTTTGGGCTACAAGCCCAGCAATGGTATCACTCCATCAAAGGGCAGGCAGACTTTTAAATCCCTTTATACATAATTCCAAATTAACTTCCAGAATGTTTGGACCAATTCACAACTCCACCAGCAGTGTATTAGTGTCCCAATTTTACCACATCACCTCTAACTTTTATTATTTTTCCTTTGCTCTCATATTAGCCAATCTGCTAGGTGTGAGGTGGTACCTCAGAGTAGTTTTGATTTGCATTTCTCTAATTATAAGAGATTTAGAATACTTTTTCATATGCTTATTTATAGTATTGATTTCTTTATCTGAAAATTGCCTAGTCATGTCCCTTGCCCATTCATCACTTGGGAAATGGCTTGGTTTTTTTTTTTTTTTGTACAATTGACCTAGCTTCTTATGAATTTGAGAAGTTAGACCTTTGTCAGAAGTTTTTGTTATAAAGATTCTTTCTCCCAATTTTCTCTTTCCCTACTAATTTTGATGGCATTGGTTTTGTTTGTATGAAAATTTTTAATTTAATATGATAAATATTATTCATTTTATATTTTTAAATGTTTTCTAATTTTTGCTTGGTTTCAAATTCTTTCTTTTCTCATAGATCTGACAGGTATACTGTTCTATATTCACCTAATTTACCTATAGTCCTTCTTTATATCAAAGTTGTTTATTCATTCTGAATTTATCTTGGTGTAGAGTGTGAGATGTTGATCTAAACCTAATCTCTCTCATACTGTTTTCCACTTTCCCCATAATTTTTGTCAAATAATGGGGTTTTGTCCCAAAAGCTGGGATCCTTGGATTTATTATACACTATCTTGATAAGGACATTTACCCCAAGTCTATTCCACTGATCCTCCATTCTGTCTCTTAATATCAAATTCTTTTGATGACCACTGTTTTATAGTACAGTTTAAGATCTGATACTGCTAGGCCCCCATCCTTCACATTTATTTTCATTATTTCCCTAGATATTCTTGACCTTTTTGTTCTTCCAAATGAACTGTTATAATTTTTTTCCAATTCTTAATAAAAAAGTTTCTTAGTAGATTCATAGATGTGGTACTAAATAAATAAATGAATTTGGTCATTTTTAAAATGTTAGCTCATCCTACCCATGAGCAATTAATATATTTCCAATTATTTAGATCTAGCTTTTTTTTTTTAAATCCTTAACTTCTGTATATTGGCTCCTAGGTGGAATTGTGGTAAAGGTGGGCAATGGGGGTCAAGTGACTTGCCCAGGGTCACATAGCTGGGAAGTATCTGAGGCCGGATTTGAACCTATGACCTCCCGTCTAGGCCTGACTCTCAATCCACTGAGCTACCCAGCTGCCTCCTTTAGATCTAGTTTTAATTGTGTGAAAAGTGTTCTCTAGTTGTGTTCATATAATTCCTGTGTTTGTCTTGCAAATAGATTCCTAATTATTTATATTGTCTAGTGTGATTTTAAATAGAATTTCTCTTTCTAACTCTTGCTGCTGGGTTGTGTTGGAAATATATAGAAATGCTGATGATTCATGTGGGTTTATTTTGTACCCTGCAACTTTGCTAAAGTTGTTGATTATTTCCACTAGCTTTTTAGCTGATTCTCTAGGATTCTTTAAGTATACCATCATATCAACTGCAAAGAGTGATAGTTTAGTCTCTATTGCCTATTTTAATACATTTGATTTCTTTTTCTTCTCTAATTACCACTGCTAGGTTTTCTAGCACAATATTAAAAAAATAATGGTGATAATGGGCATCCTTCCTTCACTATTGATTTTATTGGGAAGGATTCTAATTTTTCCCCATTTCAGATGATGCTTGCTGATGGTTTTAAATATATATATTGTTTATTATTTTTAGGAAAGACCCATTTATTCCTATACATTCTAGTGTTTTCAATAGGAATGGGTGTTGTATTTTGTCAAAGACTTTTTCTACATTTATTGAGATAATCATGTGATCTCTGTTGGTTTGGTTGTTAATATGGTCAATTATGTGGATAGTTTTCCTAATATTAAATCATCCTTGCATTTCTGGTGTAAGTCTCACCTGATCATAATGAATAATCATCATGATAACTTGCTGGAGTCTTTTTGCTTGTATTCTATTTAAGAATTTTTTCTTCTATGTTCATTAAGGAGATTGGTCTGTATTTTTTTTTCTTTGTTTTTAGTCTGCCTGGCTTTGAAAACGGTATCATATTTGTGTCATAAAGGAATTTGGTAAATTCTTTCTTACCTTAAAATGAATGGTTTGTAAAGTATTAGGATTAGCCATTCTTTAAATGTTTTATCCAATCCACTTGTGAATCCATCTGGCCCTGTGAATTTTTTCAATTTCTTTTTTAAGATGGGATTATTTAAGTATTCTATTTCCTCTTTTAGTAATCTAGACCATTTATATTTATGTTTCTAAATATTCACCCATTTCAACTAGAAATAGATCATATTTGTTGCCATATACTTGGGCAAAATAGTTCTTAATAATTACCTTAATTTTCTCTTCATTGGAGGTGAGGTGGCCTTTTTTATCTTTGATACTGTTAATTTGATTTTCTTCTATCTTTTTTTATTATATTAACCAATACTTTATTTATTTTATTTGGTTTTTCAAAGTACCAGCTCCTAATCTTATTTATTAGTTCAGTAGTTCTTTTACTTTCAATTTGATTTATTTCTCTTTTGACTTTTATGGTTTCCAATTTAGTTTTTTTTTGGGAATTTTTAATTTGTTCTCCTTCCAGTTTTTAAAAATTGCATGCGCAATTCATTGACCTCTTCCCTTTCTAATTCGTTGATATATGCACTCAGGTATATAAATTTTCCCCTGATTCCTTCCTTGGCTACATCTCATAGATTTATATAACTTTTTTCCTCATTTTAAATCTCTTCAATGAAATCAGTAATTCTTTCTTCAATTTGTTCTTTGACCAACCAGTTTTGAAGAATTAGTTTTTAAATTCCAATTAGTTTTAAATCTGTCTTTCGACAAACCCTTATTTATTATGATTTTTTATTGTGTTATGGTCTGAAAAAAGTCACATCTATTATTTCTGCTTTCCTACATTTGCTTGCAATGTTTTTATGACCTAGTCCTATAATGGGAAAAGGATAGAGATAAGAATAAGATTTAAGAGAAGTGGAAGGTTATTTTTAAAGCACATGCTAGGAACTCCAGAGAAAGGATTTTAGCAGGCAGGTGTCAGAAGAGGAACAGTTTGGAAGGGACAACTGTAGAGTGAGTGAATTCCTGTGGAAGTGAGGGAACTCTTCTGGTCCTGAAGGGAAGAGGAAAGACTGGCTTGTCAGAGCTTGGCTACCTCAGCCTGTGTTTGGAGAAGGAAAAAACCCTGAAATAATCTTTGGAGGTTCTTGTTTTGACTGGAGAATATCTAGCAAAGGATCTAACTATACGTGTTGTGGTTTTATCAACTTTCCAGAAGGTTTTGCCTAAAATCCTGTCTGTTTGGCTTTAAGGTTTTACCCAAGTGGTCAGACCCACTGGAGGTGGACTTGCCTTTTTGAGAACAATCATAACAGGTTTTGGAGACAGCTTTTGAATACAACCAAAGCAAGGACTGAATATCATAGATAGGTAGCTTAGCCAGCTCTTTTTTTGAGAACACCTAGTGTAAAAATTAGATTAAGTCTACACTGCCCATCTTTAGATTTAATCACCAAAGGTGAGAGCAACTTCCAATTCTGGGAGGTCCTAACCCACGTATGCTAGAGTGAGTAATGAATCAGAATCAACTGACTGCCCCCTACGCTTTCTATGAGAAAGTGTCTATTGTGATTGGACACACAAGCTAGGGGAAGGCACTGGAAGTGGCGCATATGAGACCCCTTTAAAAGAGGGAGTTGAGTGAGTGAGGCTGCTTCTGGTTTAGTGAAGGGTTCCTGAGGGAGCTTTGCTGGTTTGTGACTGAGACTGTTCCATGTGGTGAGTTTAAAGACTGAATCTTCCTGAACATCTATAAAGAAACTTCCCTTTATAGACTCTGTGAATGAAGTTTGCTCCATTCGCCTCTGGGCCTCGACTGAGGGTTAAGATCTACCTGGATTAATTAGTGGGATAGATTCTTATTTCCTTCCTCTCTCTCCTCTCATGTAAATAACCTTCCATAAACGTCCATTTTGATTTGAGATTATTCTTAATTGAGGATTGATAATAATTCAATCCTCTGGCAACCATATTTAATATATCATACCAATAAAACCCCCTTTTCACCCTTACACTAGGTAGAAATAAGGAGCTTGTAGGTTAGCTGGAAGAACGGAAGATTCCCTCTTGGGAGGAACATAGATGGTTGTGGGTTTGATAGCTAGATCCTTTAGAGTCAGAGACACCTTGTTCTGATTCTCAGTTTGTACCTTCTCTTTGAATAGAGATACTGATTCATATAACATTGTCTCCAAGGCATTTTGTGCAACCGGTTCAGTGAGAGGAAGTGATTCTGCTTTACTCTCACTAACAGGGGGCTAGAATACACGAAGGCTATGGTTAGATACTTGCGGAGTTCTCTAAGTGGAAACTACATCTAACCACTTGAGTTTGCCTATTAGCTTTCATTTTTTTAAGTTACTTTCTATTTTTTACTACATAGTCAATCTTTGTATATGTGCCATGTGCTGCTGAAAAGAAGGTATATTCTTTTTTATTCCTATTTATTATTCTCTAAATATTCATTAACTCTGATTATTCTAACATTTCATTCACTTTCCTTCTTTCTTATTTATTTTTTTGGTTTGATTTATCTTGTTCTGAGGAAGAAGCTTAAGGTCCCCCACTAGTATGGTTTTATTATTTCCTCCTTAAGGTCCTTTAGTTTCTCCTTTAGAAATATGACTGCTGTACCATTTGGTGCATATATGTTCAGTATTGATATCTCTTCATTATTTATACTGCCTTTCATCAAGATAATTATTTTCCTTATCTCTTTTAATGAGATCTATTTTTGCTTTAGCTTTGACTTAGATCATAATTGCTACTCCTGTTTTCTTTGTCTTAGTTGCAACCCAGTAAATTCTGCTCTACACTCTTACCTTTACCCTGTATATATCTACCTGCCTCAAGTGTGTTTCTTGTAGATAATATGTGGTAGGAGTCTGGTTTTTAATCCATTCTGCTATCTGCTTCTTTTTATTTGTGAGTTCATCCCATTCACATTCACATTCACAGTCATGATTACTGTCTGTATAGTTCCCTCCATTTTTACTTCCTCCTTTGGTTCTTCCTTTGCTGTTATCTCTCTTAACCTCCCCTCTAAGTTTTTGCTTTTAGTCAGTTTCCCCCCTTTCTCTTCCATAATGTTGTTCCTCTTCTGAGATCCTCCACTCTTAGTGATTCCCCTCTTACTATAGTGCCTTTTAAACTACTACCTGCCACCCTCTCCCTTGTATTGCTTCCCTCCCCACCAGCCCATTTGTTACCCTTCTATTTCTCTATAGGGCATAATATAATTCTCTGCCCCAATGGATCTGATTGTTCTTCCCTCTTTGAGTCAATTTCAATGTGTGTAAGAATTAAGTATTACCTGAAAGTATAACCTCTTTCACCCTTCCATTGTATTAGTTTCTCTCTCTCTTCCCCCATGTGTTTCTTTGTGAAATATAAATTTAACCCATTTTGTTTCTTTTCCCATTTCCCTTAGTATTATCTTCTTTTTTCTATCCCAATTATATATACATATAGATATAGATATAGATAGATAGATGATAGATAGATAGATAGATAGATAGATAGATAGATAGACATTTCATCCTATTCAGTTTGTCACTGTTCCTTCTAAGTATACATCTTCTAGCTACCCTGATGATAATAACAATTTTTAAGAGTTACCAATAGCATCTTTTCTTTTAGGAATATAAACCATTTAAATTTATTAGGTCTCTTTAAAAAGTTGTTTTCCCCCCTCCTTTCTTAAATACTTTTTGGTGATTCTCTTGAATTCTGTGTTTAGGCATCAGACTTTATGTTTAAGTCTAGTCTTTTCATTAGAAATGCTTGGAAGTATTCTATTTTATTAAAGGATCATGTTTTCCCCTTCAAGAATATAGTCAGTTTGGCTGTAGTTGATTCTCGGTTGTAGACCCAGTTCCCTTTCTTTCCAGAATATTATATTCCATTCCTTCTAGTCCTTCAGTGTGAATGCAGCTAGGTCCTGTGTTTTCCAAACCATTGTTTCATGTTATCTGAATTGCTTCTTCTTTGAAGCTTGTAGTATCTTTACCTTGGTCTGGGAGTTCTTGAATTTGGCTATAACATTCCTGGGCATTGTAATTTCGGGATTAAATACAGGAGGTGATCTGTGGATCCTTTAAATCTCCACTTTTCCCTCTTATTCAGCAGTGTTGGGGAAGTTTTCTTGTATAATTTCCTATAGAATGATGTCCAGGCTTTTTCTTTTGTCATCATCTTTCAGTAGTCCAATAATTCCTAAATTTCTCCTGGATCTATTTTCCAAGTCTCTAGTTTTATAAATAAAGTATTTCATATTTACCTCATTTTTTCACTCTTTTTATTTTGTTTTATAGACTCTTACTGTCTTATGAAGTCATTTGTTTCTAGTAGTTGGATTTTACTTTGTAAAGACTGAATTTCATCCCTGTCTTTTTGGTTTTCTTCTGGTATTATTCTCTTTGTAGGTCATCTTTCACCTTCTTTGCCTCATTTTCAAGCTGTTCAATTCTGGCTGTCAAGACACTATTTTCTTGTTTTAGTTCATGTGCCTCTGTTTCCAGATAACTTATTTTGCTTTTTAAGTTCTTTTCCCAATTGTCTTCAGCCTCTCTTAATTGTTTTTTGAATTGTGTTTTGCGTTCTTCCAAAGCCTGAGTCCAATTCATTGTAGTTTCTGCATTTTTTTCTTTGTGTTCCTTAGTCCTCCTCTGTTCCATTTGTTCTTTGTTCATTACCTGGATAGAAGCTGTCAATTGTAATAGCTTTTTTCTTTTTCTGTTGTTGACTCATATTTTTTCCTTCTTTATCCCCTGTCATTGACTTTAATCTTGCTCCTCTGTTTATTTGCTAAATCTGTCGGTTTAGGCTGTTCTGTCATGAAGGGGCTTCTTCTTTGCTGTGCTGATTGACTATATTCCGTTGATGGAGTATTAATGAGCTCTGAGGTGAGATCTTCTTCAGCTAGCTGCAGAAGCTAAAGGTGAAGGTAAAGATTTGGAGTCTTAAGGGAGCTGTGTTTCCCACCCTGTTATCAAGGTATTCTATATTGTTTGCAGCCTTTGCCCAGGGAGCATAGTCAGAAGTCTCTCAGTGAAGTCAGTAGGGGAAGGGTGCTGGAGATTGAGCTTCCCTGCTCTCTGAAGGCTTCTTATCTGCCCTATTGATAAGACTTGGACAGGGTGGAGCTTATCTGCAGAGCTGGATATACCCTGAGGACAAAACCTTGAGGAGCAGAGATCCAAGATGGAGAGTAGTAACTGTGACTAGGCTCCCCTCTCTCTGTCATATTGTTAAATTGGGTTTTCTGTCCCCTCAAAGTACTGTGTTTTTGATTGGTGTGGAAAGGTTTTCACAGAGGTCTGGTCTTTTTTTACTTCTAAGTGGCCATCTTGACTCTGGCCTTTTACTTATATAAATTGTAAAATACTTAAGAACAGATCTATGTCAATATATCTCTATCTATCTATCTATCTTTCTATCTTTTTATCTATCATATATCTCACATATAATCAATTATAGGCTTTAAGTTATCACACATAGAAGAAAAAATGATCTTTTTTTCAATTTCGATATCCAATGAAAATAATGTTAATTCTATGTTCTTATCCAGGTCCTACGTGGACAAGTGATTTCTAGCTAGGGACCTGGCTACTGGTTCCCTGGGCTTTTATTTCCTGGAGAACAGTTTCCACCTGAGATAATTAATAAAGTGAAGGATTTCCACTTTTTACTTTCTTTGACTTCATTTATTTCATCATTTATGGAAAAATACAAAATAGTTCATCTAAGTCATAGTTATCATTTCTATAGTTGGATAATTATATCTTTTCAACTTGGTAATTATATGTATGCTTATGTATTTATATATGTATTTATTTATGTATGTGTATATATGTGCATGTAGTCATATTTTATATTTAACTACATTTTTTTCAACTTGATATGATTTGGTTATCAAGACAAACATCTATCAAACTACATATATTTTAACATTATGAATATATTTACATATTACAAATATGTATGCATTTATCATATCAGAGAGGAGTGAATCTGAAAAAAATATAATAATGGCTAGCATTTATATATCACTTAAGGTTTGCAAAATGTTTTAAATATGCTAATTAATTTGGTCCCCACAAAAACCCTTTGAAATATATATTATTTGTATTTCTATTTAAACTAAGGTTGAGCGAGATTAAGTGACTTGTTCAAGATTATACAGCTATTAGGTTTCCAAGACTGCATTCCCACTTGTCTTCCTATCTCTCACTCACATTCTCTATTTACTGGGCTACCTAGCTGCCTAAAAGTAATTATATATCTAAAGAAATGTAATTAATAAGCTAAATATCTTCAAAATTTGAATTAAGAATGAGGAATAAAAAGGGAAAGAATATTTTGTGTCCACTAAAATAACTCCAAATATCTTCTCCTCTTTATCTTTCAAAATCTAAGCAACTAGTTTTTTCTTACTCTTCCAAATATATGACCATAAACTAACATATGATATACCATGATTTTCTTTTCATTTACTTATGAGTTTAGATCATCCCAACATTAAAATAAAAACATGCAAATATTTCATAGCAGAATCACATTTGAACCCAGAGTATATTTTTTTCAGTTGCTATAGGAACAAATATGCATGGCTTTTAATATTATTATGAGCAAACATAAAATTAACATCAGCTTTATCTTTACAAGTAGATTAATTTGGGGAGTTTTCATGGTAATTCCTAAAGTTTATAGTTCCTTAATCATTTTCAGTTCCTGTGTGAATAACTAGCTAAAGGCTTAAAGCAGATCAGGGAAACTCAATCCTCCTAAGAGCTAAATGCACCATCCCAAAATAGCTGCTACTGAATACACATTTGACATTTCATAAAAATGTTTTATCTGGGCATGGGTAGAGAGCTTTGGGAACTTTCCCATTAATTTAGAGGGAAAAAAGAAAGGCTGAAACATTATAAGATGGAACTAGGCTTTGTTTGTCCTGGATTGTGCCAGGAAGAATGTAACTTTAGAGGAGAAAAAAAAATGCCACTTTCAGTGTCATAGGATCTTTTAATTTAGTGCTACAAAGGATGTTAAAGATGGTTTTATCCAATATACTCATGTAACACAAAGAGGAGATGGTAAAGAATATGTTCCTAGGGTGTAGCACTCCATTTGCTATACATATATTTCCATAAAGGCAAAGTCAACAATTGGATGTAAACATTTTTATAACAAAATTATCTGACAAAGATTTAATTTCGAAATATATAAGGAACTAAGTCAAATTTACAAAAAAATCAAGCCATTCCCTAATTGAAAAATTGTCAAGGGATATGAATAAGCAGTTTTCAGATGAAGAAATCAAAATTATCAATAAGCAAAAGAAAGAGTTCTAAATCTCCCCTAATTAGAGAAATGCAAATCAAAATCACTCTGAGGTACAACCTCACACCTAGCAGATTGGTCAATATAACAGCAAAGAAAATTAATAAACTTTGGAGGGTATGTGGCAAAACTGGGACATTAATGCACTGCTGGTGGAGTTGAGAATTGATCCAGACATTCTGGAAAGAGACTTGGAATTATGCCCAAAGAGCTTTAAAAGAATGCATGCTCTTTGATCCAGCAATACCATTACTGACTTTGTACTCCAGAGAGGTAATAATGAAAAATACTTATACAAAAGTATTTATAGCCATGTTTCTTATAGTGGCAAAAAATTGGAAAATGATTCTACTGTCCTTTGATAGTAGAATCACTAATCAAATTGTGGAATCTGATGGTGATAGAATACTATTGTACTGTAAGGAATGATGAACTAGAAGATTTCTATGCAAACTGGAAAGACTTCCAGGAATTGGTGCAGAGTGAAATGAGCAGAAACAAGGAAACATACACAGAAAGTGAAACATTGTGGTACAATCAAATATAAAAGATTTCTCTCCTAGTAGCAATGCAATGACCCAGGACAATCTGGAGGGACTTATGAGAAAGAATGCTCTCCACATCCAGAGAAAAACCTATGGGAATAGAAATGCAGAAAAACAAACAAAAAAACAAACATATAATTGATTATGTGGTTCAATGGATAAATGACTGGAGTTTTGGCTTCAGAAGAACACTCTATTACAAATGTAAATAATATTGAAATAGGTTTTGAACAATGGCATATGCATAACTCAGTAGAATTGCTTGTAAGCCCCCAGAGACGGGGAAGGAAGATGGGAAGGAAAGAACATTAATCTTGTAATCATGGAAAGTATCCTAAATAAACTAATACCAAAAAATAAATAAAATAAAATAAAAATAAACTTAGAGCAACTCTTTTGCTTAAAAAAGCCAAAAAATGTCCTACTAAAATATCAATTGATATGCTGAAGATTACTGAAAACGTATCATTTTTGACTACTATATTTAATGTCCTTACTATATAATCAGAATAGGGTTGACAAGCTTTTATTCACAGAATTAGAACTAGAATTATCTATTTCATTTTTTTGCTTGACTCTTTCAGTATAAAATCAAATTATAGTCATATACTATGAAGAATTCAAATATGCCATTGCAAATATAACAATGTGAGCATTTAAAAAAATCAAGTTGGAAAGTATGGATCAGGAATAATAAATGAGAGAAACAAAAAGAATTGCAGATGGCACAGAAGCCTTATATCAATATGTCATTGATACTTTCAAGTAAAGAAGTAGAATTATTTGGCCATAGCACGTTCCAAATTGTATAACACCCTCCAAAAATGAAACCAATTATATTTTAACTGACATGAAATTGCTTGTAACTATTGTGATAATCATTTTTGAATCAGTTATCTCTATAAAATAAAACTATTTGTTTAAAGCAGAAATGAAAATTAGTCCAAATCTAGAAGAATAAAGATGAGAAAAATAGAGCATCCAGTGAGAAATAAAGGCCAACATATTTAAATTATATATATATATATATGTATATATATACATATATATATATTATTGATAACATATTGGGGGAATTAAGGATTTTTATTTATGCTAAAAAGTTTAAATAGAAGCTCTACAAATGTGATTCAATTGCTATGAAAAGAAACCTAACAAATGTGTAAAAGTTTTCCAACAGAAAAAAATACCTGATTTATTTGTCAGGTGACTTACATATTGAAGTGAAATGTCTTGAAAGTTTAGAATATAAATTCATTTGTAAAATCTTAGATAGGATG
>NC_058132.1:273728207-273731475 GCF_016433145.1 Gracilinanus agilis
ATATAAATTGTACTGCACAACCTATTTATCTGCTAACATTTATTATGAACCTGATGTACCTAAAACTAAAGAATATCTTTTTTTTTCTATTAGAGCTCTTTGAATAGTTTTCTTTTCTATATCACATTTCCATCAATGGAGTTTATGCAAAAAAAAAAAAGGCTATAGAGAGTAAACTCTAACTGGATCAAAATCAGAAGACATTAACTACAGTTTCCCATTATATAATCTTTTATTCAATAATCAACAGGAGAGCATTTTTTCCATCAGCCTCCTGAGTAGGTCAAAGGCTTTTTTTTCAAATGAAGGTAAATACTATACTGCCTGCTTTCAAGGAGCTTATGCTTCAACTAAGGAGAATAACACATTCAAGAAAGTTCCATCATAGGGCAAATGTAAAAACACTGAATCAGTGGTGCAAATGGGAAGGCCAAGGTGTCCTTAGTGTTTTTCGGGTATTGATGCCATAAGGCTGTAGAGGCAGGGTACATATGTAACCAATCAATCATTAACAACCTAAGAAATTCTTATAGTATGATTTCTAGAAATGTGAAGGTATGATTTCATAATAAGAATTTAGTCCCAGGCAAAGTTCCATGTATATAACCAGATTAAGAATGTAGTCCCAGGAAAAATATCTGAGTTATAACTTGCTGAAATAAGCATAAATATGCTATCATATTAATAAGTGTGTTAACATATTGATCAAAAGTGAATTATTATGTTGAATATAAAGTGTGATTTCTCCATTCAAAAATGTAGTCTGGACAAGATAAGTTCACATAAGAAGCATGGGGTCATTCAGATGCCACAGAGCTCTGGATTTGACTTCAGAAATCTTATACTGCTACCTCTAGCTCTGGATGCCATTTCAGAAACCTTAGCACCAAATGTCACTTCAAAAACCCTCTATCTCTATCAATCAGTGATTGCCAATGTGGGTACTACTGCCCCCTGGCAGTGATCCAGGGAGGCGATGACGGCCACAGGTGTGTTTATCTTTCCTATTAATTGGTATTAAAATTAAAAAAAATTAATTTCCAAGTGGCTAAGTAATATTTTTTCTGGAAAGAGGGTGGTAGGCCAAAAAAATCTGTGAACCACTGCATCTGAAGCTAATGGAAATAGGAGTCTTCCTGCAAGGTAGAGGGGAGTGTTGAAGAAGGAACAGGAATAAGAAACTATAAAAGAGAGAGTGTTTTACAAAACAAAACAGAGTGTAAGCTTTTGAAGTGGGAGGAAAACTGAAGACTCTGACCTTGTGATTTCTCTGTCACAATAATGCCAGATCTTTAACCAGAAGGGTCTCCTAACATCTTATTTTTACAATGGTTAGCCTGTAGGTCTTCCATCTAACTGGAAAAAATAGAGTTGGTAACTGAAATCTCATCTACCTTTCCCCTACCCCCAGATTCTAGGGTAGCGCAGGGTCAGGAGAGAGCGAAAGAGAAGAAAGGAAAGGGAACAACATTAATAAGTTTGAGGAGAGGGAGTATTCTTACAATTGTCTTCTGAAGTACATTAGTAAGGTAATGTAAATATCCCTGTTTTACAAAAGAAGCAATTGAAGTGTCTAGAAGTTTAAGTCACTTGTCTACACAGTTGATCAGTGGCAATTCCCAGTTTTACTTCCATGCTCTTTCCACTAAAATGAATGCTTAATCAACTAAATTAAGACCATCCCACAATATTAGGACCATTTTTTAAAAATTTTAAACATTTATTAATATTTATATTTTAGAAAAGTTAACATGGTTACAAGATTTATGCTCTTACTTTTCCCTTCATCCCCCAACCTCCCCCATCCCCTGGCCGGTATGCATTTCCACTGGTTTTAACATGTGTTAAATCAAGGCCTATTTCCAAATTGTTAATAGTTGCATTGGCGTGGTACTTTCGATCCCCAATCATGTCCTCATCATCCCATGTATTCAAGCAGTTGATTTTCTTCCGTGTTTCCTCTCCTGCTGTTCTTCCTCTGAATGTGGGTAGTGTTCTTTTCCATAAATCCCTCAGAATTGTCCTGGGTCATTGCATTGCTGCTACTACTGAAGTGCATTGCATTCGATTTTACCATAGTATATCAGTCTCTGTGTACAGTGTTCTTCTGGCTCTGCTCCTTTCACTCTGCATCAATTCCTGGAAGTCTTTCCAATTCACATGGAATTACTCCAGTTCATTATTCCTTTGAGCACAATAGTATTTTATCACCACCATATACCACAGTTTGTTCAGCCATTCCCCAATTGAAGGACATACCCTCCTTTTCCAGTTCTTTGCCACCACAAAAAGCACAGCTATAAATATTTTCGTGCGAGTCTGTTTATCTATGATCTCTTTGGGGTACAAACCCAACAATGGTATGGCTGGATCAAAGGGCAGGCATTCTTTTATAGCCCTTTGAGCATAGATCCAAATTGCCATCCAGAATGGTTGGATCAGTTCACAGCTCCACCAGCAATGCATTAATGTCCCAATTTTGCCACATCCCCTCCAACATTCATTACTCTCCCCTTCTTTCATTTTAGCCAATCTGCTAGGTGTGAGGTGATACCTCAGAGTTGTTTTGATTTCCATTTCTCTAATTATTAGAGATTTGGAACACTTTCTCATGTGCTTATTGATACTTTTGATTTCTTTACCTAAAAATTGCCTATTCATGTCTCTTGCCCATTTATCAATTGGGGAATGGCTTGATTTTTTATACAATTGATTTAACTCCTTATATATTTGAGTAATTATACCCCTGTCAGAATTTTTTGTTATAAAGATTTTCCCCCAATTTGTTGTTTCCCTTCTGATCTTTGCTACATTGTTTTGGTTTGTACAAAAGATTTTAGTTTTATATATTCAAAATAATTTATTTTACATTTTGTAATTTTCTCTTAACTCTTGCTTGGTTTTAACATCTTCCCTTTCCCAGAGATCTGACAAGTATACTATTCTGTGTTCACTTAACTTGTTTATAGTTTCCCTCTTTATATTCAAGTCGTTCACCCATTCTGAATTTATCTTGGTGTAGGGTGTGAGATGTTGATCTAAACCTAATCTCTCCCATATTGTTTTCCAAATTTCCCAAACGTTTTTTGTCAAATAGTGGATTTTTGTTCCCAAAATTGGGCTCTTTGGGTTTATCATATACTGTCTTGCTGAAGTCACTTGCCCCTAGTCTATTCCACTGATCCTCCCTTCTGTCTCTTAGCCAGTACCATACCGTTTTGATGACTGCTGCTTTATAGTATAGTTTAATATCTGGTACTGCTAGGCC
>NC_058132.1:273731520-273750987 GCF_016433145.1 Gracilinanus agilis
ATAGGTATGGCACTAAATAGGTAAATTAATTTGGGTAGAATGGTCATTATTATTATGTTAGTTCGTCCTACCCATGAGCAATCAATGTTTTTCCAATTGTTTAGATCTAGTTTTAATCGTTTGGAAAGTGTTTTGTAGTTGTTTTCATATAATTCCTGTGTTTGTTTTGGTAGATAGATTCCTAAGTATTTTATATTGTCTAGGGTGATTTTAAATGGTGTTTCTCTTTCTACCTCTTGCTGCTCTGATGTGTTGGAAATATATAGAAATGTTGATGATTAATGTGCATTTATTTTGTACCCTGCAATGTTGCCAAAGTTGTTGATTATTTCTACAAGCTTCTTAGTTGATTCTCTAGGATTTTTTAAGTAGACCATCATATCATCTGCAAAGAGTGATAGCTTAGTCTCCTCATTGCCTATTTTAATACCCTCAATTTCTTTTTCTTCTCTAATTGCAACTGCTAGTGTTTCTAGTACAATGTTAAATAATAGAGGAGATAAAAGGCATCCTTGTTTCACTCCTGATCTTATTGGAAAGCTTCTAATTTATCTCCATTGCATATGATGCTTGTTGATGGTTTTAGGTATATACTGTTTATTGTTTTTAGGAAAGGACCTTCTAGTCCTATACTTTCCAGTGTTTTCAATAGGAATGGGTGCTCTATTTTGTCGAAGGCTTTTTCAGCATCTATTGAGATAATCATGTGATTTTTGTTTTTTAGTTTGTTGATATGGTCAATTATGTGGATGGTTTTCTAATGTTGAACCATCCTTGCATTCCTGGTATAAATCCCACCTGGTCATGGTGGATGATCCTCTTGATCACTTCCTGGAGTCTCTTTGCTAGTATTCTATTTAGAATTTTTGCATCTATGTTCATTAGGGAGATTGGTCTGTAGTTTTCTTTCTCTGTTTTTGATCTCCCTGGCTTTGGAATCAGTACCATATTTGTGTTATAAAAGGACTTTGGTAGGACTCCTTCTTTGCTTATTATATCAAATAATTTGTGTAGTATTGGGATTAGTTGCTCTTTGAATGTCTGATAGATTTCACTTGTGAATCCATCAGGCCCTGGCGATTTTTTCTTAGGGACTTCTTTGATGGCTTGTTCAATTTCTTTTTCTGATATGGGCTTATTTAGGTATTCTATTTCTTCTGCTGTTAATCTAGGCAATTTATATTTTTGTAAATATTCATCCATATCTCTTAGATTGCTATATTTTTTGCCATATAATTGGGCAAAATAGTTTTGAATGATTGCCTTAATTTCCCCTTCATTAGAGGTTATTAGGAACTTTTTTTGCTCTTTTTATGAGAGTTTCTCTCCAGGACAATAAAAGACTTTTCCCTCCTCTATCCTAATCCCTTCCTAAAATTCTTGTATTCTATTTACAATGGGGAAATACTGCTTATGAAATATACTATGAAAATTGACACCTAAAGAAGAGGAGGGTAAAAAGAGGGGGAAAGGAAAGAGATATAATAACTTCTTATTTTCAAAGGTCTTTAATTCTATCAACTATCATGAACTAGTCTAATATTAAACATCTCAAACACTGATCTAACAAATGAGGACACTAATAGTCTGAGCAGTAATAAGAGAAAATCAGTAAGAAGAGACCAGAATACTAATTAGGGGCATTCTACTATGGTCTAACTCATGAATATTTTTCTCTTTCCTTTTCTGTTCTTCCTATCCATGCCTGCCTAATATATTTCTGCACTCTTTCTATCTTCACCCTTGTCAATATCTCATCACTCAGTAGCTCACCAAGGTAATGCTTAGCTGGGCCTAAAGTCCAGAAAACCTGAATTCAAATCCAACCCCAGACAATTACTATCTCTGACTATGAACAAGTCATTTAGCTTCTGCCTGTCTCAGTTTCCTCAACTCCAAAATGAGGATAGTGATAGTATCTAATAGCATCTTTCTCTCAGAGTTGTTGTGAAGATCAGTTGAGATAATATTTATAACATTCTTAGCACAATGTCTGTTCATAGCATGGGCCATATAAATGCTAGCTATTGTCATTTAATTCTAAACAAGTTGCCAATTCTTGCCTTAGGTGTTCAGACCACTGCTGTTCTCTGGTTAATTTAAACTGTGACAGGTGCTGGGCATTAGCTTGGTTCAGGCTAGAAATGTGATTTCCAGTAATGTATTCATTACAAATAAATTCATTTCAACCAAACAAACTGCCTGTCACATGGAGTTCAATGTAATGGGATTTTACCTGCAGTACAAATGTGTTCATAAGTGCTGGGGGTTGGGAGGTGGAGTGGAAGGGATAAGATTGATCAGAATCAGATGGAGTTAGTCAGAAAAGGTGTTCTGAAATAGGTAAGGTTTAAGTCTCATTTTGAAGTGCTATGGAGGTGAATCAAGGAAAAAGAATAAGGGATTCTGTTCAGGAACAAAGAAAATATGTATAGAAAGTATAAGAGGCATGTTTGCAAAATGTATAAATAGAAATATGTTTTTATTATATAATGAAATATGAATTTTTTCTTTAAAAAATGAACAAAGCCCAAATGACCCTCTAATTATTGAATTTTTTAGATGCAGAAAAAAGTTGTGTGGAATATTCTGCCATAAGAAACATTTCTTGGAAAAAATCATTACTCATTGATATTATAAAATGTTGAAGTTTAACTTAAATTAATTTACCTCTGAAATTAAAAGACATTTCTATTGAAAAACATGGAAAATCCTATATAATGAAAGTTACATTATTAGTAAATTTACTTTTAAAGTGAATCCTTTGTTGAGTCATTTTTACACAAACCATCAAAAGCATATTACTATTGTGATGTGAGAATAATACTTTTCATCTTAAGGCTAATTTATTTAAACAATAAATTACAGAGCCAAGTTTATTGATTGAAATAAACCATCTTAAGTATCCATGGAGCATAGAAAGCCAATGTTGTTTATAAGAATTTTATAGGAAGAATTTGTTAAAAAATAAAAATCCCACATTAATATGATTCTTTAAGGTTTATAAGACACTTTATATATTTCATTACTATATTAGATTCATACTACAAGTGTCATACCCAGTTTTACAGATGAAGAAACTGAGGCTTAAAGAATTTTTACAACTTTCATAATTATCTAACTAGTAAGTTCTCATTGGCATAATTTTAATTGATTCTATGATCAATTTTTTCCCTATGATATCAGATTGACTCTACAAAGTATTCTAGGAGAAAGGGTCATCATGCAAAAAACTTTATAATCTGTATTTTAAGAAATTTCTTTTGAGTATAATATCCTAGTTACCTAGTTTCATATCCTTAGACGGAAATCTTTACTTAAACGCATCATAAAATTTAATCATTTGCTACATTTTGTCAGTTCTACCTCCTTAGCTTTTCCCATATCTGTTTCTCTTATTTCTAATTCTCTCACCACTTCTATGATCTTTAGCAAATAATAATCTATCTTGGATTCAGTTTGCTTTTCTATACAATGAATGGTTGGACAAGATTGGCTTCCTGACACAATCTATAATGTTACCCATGCTACCTCTTGAAGTCAGCTTCAACATGTTTACCAAAATAATATTCTTAAAACGCAGATCTCACCATGTCATTTCCCTGAGGAAAAAGTGCCAGTGGCTTCCTATTGCTTTTAGACTAAAATTGATTCCTCTTTTTTGGTACTTTAGACTCTGTTGAAATCTGTCTCCAGTCTTCTTTTCCAGGTTTCTGCACATCAATTGCTCTCATGCTGCCTTTAGATAAAGATAGAAGAAACTTCTAGGAAATGATCTTAGTGGAAGCTGAGTCCACTTTGGCCCTCTTAATTCTCTTCTTCTCTGAGAAAATCTGCTATGACAAGCCTACAAGAGCCATGACTACGTGACAATTTCTCACTTACAATGTAAGCATGTGTCCATTACCACTATTATTTATCCAATACTGTGAACTCCATCCACTTATTTCAAATAAAGAAAGAGTCCTTAAAAGGGTGGCATACTTTGCCTAGATTAGTCCTGCTGGCTCTAAGAGTGATCTTTTAAATCCTTTAGAAATCATTCCCTCCCCTTGACTTCTTCTATGCCTCTGACATGTAAGCTTACCATATCTGCTTTCTCTTTTAGTCATTTCTCCTTCTACAAATTCCCAGGTGAGTTGTAATCAACAAAGGGAGGAAAACATTAAAAGATCCGTGACAGTCTGATTCTTCTCTTACATTGGAAGAAGACATAAGCTAAAGATACACACACACACACACACACACACACACATTCCAGGCAAGTAGGAGGTTTGGTGAATAAAGAACTGGACCTGCAGATGGGAGGTCCTGGATTCAAATCAGGTATCAGACACTTCATACTGTGTAACTCTGTGAAAGTCATTTAAACCCAATTGCCTCTTACTACTCTTCTGCTTTGAAACCAATACTTAGTATTGATTCCAGGAAAAAGGGAAGGGTTTAAAAAATTAAAAGATGTATATTTTCTATGTTCTAGCCAATGTTACTGATTATTGCCAGTACATCACATTCTATGTTCCATTTACATGTTTTTGACAAAACATTATTACCTCATACCTTGAATATTCTCTCTCCATATTTCTAATTTAAGAATACCTAGGCCCCTTCAGGTTTGGCATACAAACTTCTCCAATATAAGGCCTTTTCTGTTAACTCTGAATGACAATGATTTCACCTAGACATAAAATGACTTTCTTATTATTTTTACATACTTTGCATTTATTTATCTGCACACAGTTTCCCTCAGAATATAAGTCCTTTGATAACACTCTTTCTCTTTTTAATTTTTATATTCTCTTTATTATGAGTCCCTGACAAAGTAGGTATTTAATAAATGCTTATTGAATGAACAAATGCATGAATTAACCAATAGATATCTGATTAACACACTGAGTCAGAAACAAACATCTCGAATTTCAATTATTGTCATGGGAATAATTTACCAGTTGAGCAAAAACATGATATTTTATGATAAAGAGAAAAGAATTTTGATTTAATTAAATTTCCCACCTATATTCTCTGATATACTAGGAAAAAAACAACAAAAAGGACGAATAGAATGAAAACATTATCATGTGTAAAGTTTTATTAAGTGTTTCAAAAATGCTTCAAAGACATTGGGTTAGTATAAATAAAGATAGAGTCAGAAGGCACATTTTTCAAAAAAATTAGAAACCACATTGAGATGAAATATCTGTAGTTGAATTTTAAAGCTGGGAAACATGAATGAAATTTTGAGCAATTTCAAATATAAATGAGTAAAAGAACATGTATCATTCTAGGAAATGGGATTCCTCAGTTTTCATACAAAACCAGTAACTTTATGCTGACATTCAGAAACTAGATTTCTTTAATATCAATTTAGAGTAAAACAACCAGCAGAGTAAAACAGTAGCTTCTCCAAAAGGGACCTAGGGAGAAATTAGGCTAAATATTCCAGAAGGTGATTATAGTCAATTGCAACAGAGCTCAGAATGAGGATGTACATGGGGGCATAAGCCAAGAGTTTATTTGGAAATTAATACTGACCATACCCCTTATCTCAGAATATCACAGCACATGCTAGAGAGATAGATTTGAAAAATATAGATACTAGAAGGTTCGATGTCTTGAAAAATTGAGCATTATCTCTGAGTGCACATTGGTAATAGAAGAAGTTAGGAACTGCAAGGGTCAGATGAAACTTCTCAGCACCTAGTCTAATTGGCAGACAAAAGCAAGGTAATAATGGTCAGCAGCCCAATTTAGTGAATTATGGATTTTACTAATATACTATACTATGGTATATTAAAATTCAAGGTGGGTTGGCAAATTAAAGGCTAATCTCAAAAGCTTCTGTGAATATTTATATAGCTTTTCCTGCACCATGTTTTTATTTCATTTATTGCAACTATTGAGTTTTCTTTTACTGTTTATATAAAGTAGATGCCTATATTTGTATTTATTTACAGTTATTATAAGTGTTATGCTTAGTATCAAATTTTGAGAAATCCTTTACCCCTGCATCTATTGTTAATAATAAATAAAAACAGCTATGATAGTAGCAATATCCTACAATAAAAGATTATCTTCTGTTTTATTCAACAATCTGAAGCAGTAAAATGCCCAGGATGATTGACTTAGCCAGGTATGCTTTCAAAATATAAGTGCACTGTTAATATTCTTCCCACTAATTTCTTAAAAAAACACTATTATACTCATTTTTATAATCTTTTACAAAACATAATGCTTTAGTCAGCAAGCTAGTCAATTGATAAATATTTCATGCCTATAGGATGGAAAGATTTATATGTCATTCTATAAGAAAAATATGCTTTCAAACTAAATGTCATCATGAAAACCAAAACATAATCAAACATAACTAATATCAGAATTCTGACAACTAGTACTCTTTATTTTTTTTGTCTCTAACTAAAATGTTTATGAGTATTTCTAACTGTTTCTCATGATCTAAACATCTTCCATTTTCCTCAGATCCTATAGATTTAGTATTTGTTGCAAGTGAGATTCTTAATGCAAAATAAGAAAAAGGGTTACTTACTCCTAAACTATGCTAAGACTAGACTAAGCTAAAACTAAGACAGGTTATGGGAAAGGCATAGGAATGGAATGGGGTTTTGTTTTACAAAAATTTTGAACAGAAAGGAAAAGTAGATTAAATGCAAACATTCACGAACATTTTTAAAGCTTACATTTGCTAACTAAAACAAAGTAATAAATTCTATATATGTATCTATCTAATTTCATGAACTAACAACAAAGTATTAACTAAGAAAATATTTGTGCAATCTAAGCTACTAAATATTAATCAACTTTCTAAAGTTAGTATATGAATATGTTAGTACACTTATGCCTATATTAGAAAACTTAGTAAGACCAAGTAAGACTATTATTATTTGAAAGTCTTTTGATTAAACCATAGACTAAGGCTATGTGCAATTATATACAAAGAAAGTTTAGAAAATTCTGTCCCTTTTCTAACTATTAAACTAACTGTCCCTGTGTGTTAGTAAAACTTGTTGCTAAGGATTAGTAAGCAAAATTTACATATTTACATTTTTTATAAGAAATGCTAGGTGATTTGAGTAGAAGGTGTCTGAACCAAAGTAAGAGAAAAATTCTATGCTAAGGCAGACAAACTTCTCTCTTAAGTGTAATTTTGTGTTTCACATGTATAAGTGAAGTCAGAAAAATGTTCTATGTGTTGTCTAGTGTGACCTACCTGTGTAATGAAGTGTTACATACTTACTCCACTGGAATTCTTCTGCAAAGTATATATACTTCGTGGATGGAATCTAAATGTTGGATGCAGTGAGAATTCTGCTGGGTGTAAGTTGTTCTCCAAGTGCATGTGTCCAATGCTGATCCAATGCTCCTCTTCACAGTGTGATTTGTTGTCCCATACAATTGGTGTATTCGGTCACAGATGTCTTTTGTACTTCTCAGGTTTGCTGTCCTCATGATGATCTGCGAACTCAGCAATACCTCACTTGTGTGGTTTGATATAATCCCACAGTTGTCAACTTGCACTGGAACTGATGTTTTAGTGTGTTGACTTGTGTAGCTTGATGTACCTGTGCTTGCCATCTTGCACTGGAACTGATGTTCTGGTGTGATGACTTGAGTCAGAAACAAAGTTTAAATGTCCATCAAATGTGATTAATATTTCTTCTTTCTTTTTTTCTTTGTGGTTTAATAAAGATGATTATAGGTAATAAAGGAGTTTGTGATTAAGTCTTTGTGCTTTCCTTTATTCATCGATATCAGTTTCTAGGTTTGGATTGGTTGCAAATCAAATGTTGAGTCTTCTTCTGTCGTTCATTCTTTTTCATTGTCATAAGTGCATACAGATGATTCTTCTAAGTGGTAATTGGGATCGGGATAATCATTTGGGTAGAAAATTTGGTGTAATATCTGATTGTTCACTGATTCTTGATCTAATCCTGGTTCTAATTCATGCTCTGATTGTTGTTCTGATTGCTGCTCTGGTTCTGTGATCTCATATATAGGCTGTGGACTTTCTGAGGACTTATTTGACTGATTGGTTGGTGTTAGTTGATCTTTGTTCTGTATAATAACTGGGTCTTGTGGTTTTTGTTGGGACATGTCTTTTGCTGGCTTAACATGAGTGACATGGAACCAAGGATCCCTTCCTTTAATTTTGACTGTACTAGGAGTAGTTAAAATTACCAGGGATGGTCCAAGCCACTTGGGTTCTAACACAGACTTCCTAGTGAAGTTTCTGATGTAAACATAATCCCTAGGTTGGAAGTTGTATAGACTAGAATCAAAGGGTACTCTTTGATGTATCAAGCCTAATTTATGGAGTTGATTTAATCATTGCTTGAGTAATTTAATATATTCATAGAGTTAGCATTCCATACCCAGATGTGATAATTTGTGAATGCTTTGAGGTGATTTGCCATGGTAAGGTGGATGGCCATACAGCATTTCAAATGGTGATAAGTACGTAATGCTGTTGGGTTGGCATCTGAGGTGGAATAGTGCCAATGGTAAAGCATCAGGCCATTTCATGTGGGATTCTGCACAGATTTTGGCTACTAGAGTCTTCAAAGACTTATTCACACGTTCAATTTGCCCGTTCAATTGTGGTCTATATATTGAGTGAAGATGTTGTTTTATTCCTAAAGTTTCATATACTGTAGCTAAAATCTTATTAGTGAAGTGGGTACCCGAATCAGAAGCAATATGTAAGGGAATAGAGAATCTAGGTATTAATTCTCTCAGTAAGACTTCTACAACAAACACTGATGTGTTATGTTTTGCTGGGAAAGCTTCTGGCCACTTAGTTAATCTATTCACTATCACTAAAGCATATCTGTAACCTTGACTCTTTGGCATAGTGATGTAATCAATTTGTAGGCATTCGAATGGTATATAGGCTAGTGTTTTGCCTCCCAGACTGTGGACTTTTTTAATTGTCTGGCTGAATTGCATACAAATTCTGCACTTCTGTGAAACTCTCATAGCAACTCCATATATGCCCCTTGCATTCCAATACCTATTTATGGAATCTGACATGCCTGGACTTCCATAATACCCTTTTTGGTGTAGTGCATTGCAAAAGGTGAAATACAGGGATTTAGGCAACATAGGCTTTCCATTTGCCCCCAGCAAAACTCCATTAGCTAAGTATGCACCGTGATGTTTTTTCCTATTCTTCATTTCCTTTGGGGTGTATGCATTTTCGAGATCATCTTTCTCCACCAAAGATAAGTTCAGAATTGTAAGTAGTCCATACCTCGCTGCGTATTTGTCTATGATATCTGCATGTTTGTTCCCTGATTCCATTGGCCGTTGGATCTTGATATGAGCCTTGCAATGAATGACTGACACTTGGGCTGGTAATTGTATTGCATCCAACAACTGATTGATTAAATTCCCATATGCTATTTGTTTGCTATTGGATGTAATGAAGCCTTGATTTTTCCAGATTTGACCTGAATGATGCACAACTCCCAAAGCATAATGAGAATTGGTAAAAATGTTTGCTTTGTGATTTTCGGCAAGCTTCAGAGCATGTATCAAACCAACTAATTCTGCTCCTTGAGCACTCATGGTAGATGGTAATGATGAGTACCAAAGGGTCTCAGAGGTTGTCACTATGGCTGCTCCAGTATATCTCTGATTGTCTAATATGTATGACTATCCATCTGTGAATAAGGTCATATCGAGGTTTTTCATGGGCTTGTCATCCAAATCTGCCCTTGTTTTATGCGCAATGTTAAGTGCATCTTCATAGATATGTAGACTTTTTTCCTCCAGAGGTAAATCTGGGATCAGAGTCGCAGGATTTAAGTTTCTGCACTGGTGAAAAGTTATGTTTTCATTAGCCAACAAGATTGCTTGGTATTGTAATAGTCTTTTGGAGGTGAACACTTGTAATGTGGTGTTTCTTAAAGTAGATTCCACCTGGTGTGGTGAAAATACTTTCAGTTCACTCCCTAATACCAAGGATGATGCTTTTCTAATCATGATGGCTACACTAGCTGTGGCTCTTAAACAACTAGGCATACCACAGATCACCGAATCTAATTTTGAGCTATAATAGTCAACTGGTCTTAATATATTTCAAAATGATTGAGTGAGAACACTAGAGTCTATCCCTTTATCCTCATGTACATAAAGGAGGAATGGTTTGTCATGATCAGGGATACCTAGGGCTGGAGCTGATAGAGTTAGTGATTTTAATTTCTCTATTGCATGAACATGGTCTTTAGTTAGTTTTAATGGCTCTGGAACTTAAACCCTCCTGGTTAGCTCTATCAGAGGTTTAGTGATGAGAGTATAACCTGGAATCCAGTTTCTACAGAAGCTCGTTACTCCTATGATTGCCCTGAGCTACCTCTTGGTCTTAGGCAAACTCAGATTTTGTATATCTTGTGTTCTCTTTTGGGAAATCCTTCTGGAGCCTTTTTCTAGGATGAATCCTAAATAATTTACTTTTTCCATTACTAATTGAAGTTTCATATTGGAAATTTTATGGCCCCCTTTGCCTAGCTCTTTGATTAAGTGTACTCTGTCAGTATAACAGACTTAAGCAGATCGTGACATTAGCAGGATGTCATCAACATAATGTACCATTTTGGTGTTTTGGAAAGTGATCAACTCAAGGTCTCTTTGTAGGATTTGACAGAAGACTGAAGCTGAATCTGAAAAACCATGGGGCAAATGGGTCCATTGTATGGATTTGCCTTCCCATGTGAAAGTGAACAGCTTCTGGCTGTCTCTTTGCAGGGGAACAGAGAAGTACACAAAGCTCACGTCCAGAACAGTAAACCAAGCAGCTTCAGGTGGTATTGCTGCTATGATTTCTGATGGACTTGGTATTGCATCATGGGCCTTTTGCACATGTTTGTTTATTGCTCTGAGGTTTTGTACTAAATGCCATTGAATCTTCCCATTAGGAGATAATTTGGATTTCTTTACTGGCATGATTGGTGTGTTATATTGAGAAAAGCCATATTTTAGTATACCCTGCTTTAATAAACTCTCTATGATGGGTTTCACTCCCTCTATCGCCTCTTGGCTAAGTCTGAACTGAGGAATTCTTGGAGGTAAGCCTTCTTTTACCTCTATTTTTACTGGTTCCGCTGATGAAATCCTGCCCACTTCATTTGAATTTTTAGCCCACATGTAATCTGGAATATCTTCAGGAACCTCATAGATGTTATTAGTTGATTGGTATGATGGTTCCTCACTACATGGGTCTAAAAATAAAATGGGATGGTGTTTTAGAGATCTTTTGGGTAGGTGGTGATAAATTTGTCTATCCGGTTGACATTGGATGGTGGCAGCCAATTTGCATAGGATATCTCGTTCCATGAGGTTTGAAGGACATGATACCATCAATAAGAAGGTGTGTTCAAGAGTTAGAGGTCCAAATTTTACCATTTTAACTTTTAGCTTCGGGACGTGTTGTGCTACCCCAGAATCTCCTCTCACTTTCAAACTGCCTTGATATTGGCATCCTTCAGGTGCCTTTGGTAAAACAGAACAAGTTGCACCAGTGTCCGGTAGTCCTTCATAGTATACTCCTCTGATTTCTAAGGTAACTAATGGTTCTCCACTGTCATTGGACTTCATTGGTACTAGTGGAAATAAAGAATCCTCAGTTTTGTGTGTACACTTATCATTGATCCAGTATTGCATATGGTATTTGTATCTAAACCAGAACTTCCTATAGCACCATCATGCAAGTTAAGTTTAGAATCAGAAGAATAACAGAAAGCAGGCTTAAATAGCATTCTCTCATTGAGAGCTGGTGAGTCATTATTAGTTGTGCAAACTTCATGTTGGCTTTTGCTAAGGGCTGCAGAAGTGGAGATTTGATCTGATTCACCATCCACTCTGTTATTTAGAGAACTATCAGGGTCCAAATCAGAAGTTTTCCCATCGGTAGTATCCAGGAATGTATGGTTGTTAGTTTGTGTTCCCTTCAACACCTCAGGTACAACTACTGACTTAAAAGATAATTGATGTTCCCAATCTTGCCCTGAAGTTTGTGTGACTGAAGTCAGATGGTTTTTTTCTTCAGTCACTGAACAAGCTTCACTACTGCTGTTATTAGCCACACTGGTTACTGGGGATGACAACTGCTCCCTTTCCCTTCCCCAAACTTCTGGTTGGAATTCTTCAGCTAAGGGGTTGAGAAAGTTGGATATAGAATTTCCTAAACAGCTGTTATCACCCTGTAACTCAGTGGTTTGAATTTTCAAATCTAAGTTTTTGCCAACATACTGATTTGTTTGCTCTTTAACCTCAATCTGTAACATTGTGTCTGAAGCAAGTGAATGGGAAAGAATTTTGGCATTTAACTCCCCTGTGGTTACTAAATATATTCTTTTCTGAATACAATGTAAATCCTCGCCGTAATGTTCATTATCCAAGTTGCCCCTTTGTTTTATACTTGGAATAAAGAGAGAAGTTTGAGTTTTTGATGATTTTGAACAAGATTGCAAAGCTTCATGATACGAGCTGTTGCAATTGTTTGATTGATCCTTATGCTTCTCAACCAATGTTTCTGATGGAATGAGAAAGCTGATCCCTTATATAATCATCCTTATTATTGCCATAAATTTCTTTGCGTATCTGCATTATCTCTTCCCATTGTTGATTATCTGCCTCAGATCTATGTTGATATTCTGAGTAACTTGCTTTAGACACTTGTTCTATTTTGCCCAGATTTTCAATTTTACTGTCCTCGCTCAGACTACACACTGTCACACCCAAATTATACTGATTAGAACTTTTTGAATTAGGAACCTCGATTCATAATGATTTAGGCTTCATTCCCATTTGAATATATCTTTCCATGTTGTCTGAGGATGGGGATTTACTAAATTTTTTACATGCATGATTACAGCATGAACCATCATGTTTGCTTTCTTCATTTCTTTTTGCGTCATGATTGTTTTTGGACCACTTGGAATTATAGTAAGTCCTTCTATTTCCTCTGTCTTTTTTATTATTGTTATCGTTTTTGGAGAAATAAATTTGTTGTTTGAATATACAAAAACAAGAATGTGACCAAACCGTCCACAAAGATAACATCTAGGAGAAGATGATTTTATTTTTTGGGTGTTAACTGTAGGTTGCCTGTATTGATTTTGGCTCCTACTAGTTTGGAGGGCAAAATTTTTCACCTCCTTATTTTCTTTCTCTCGCCTTATTTGTTTAATTGCCTTTTTAAATCAGCTATCATTTTGTCTTTGTCTGAGTTAGTCTGTCTTGCAATTCTTGCTTCTTTCTGTTTTGAGTCATGGATGTAAGAAGCATGTTGCCTTACATCCTCCAGTGGCAGTGATTCCCACTGTGGACAATTTTTCAAAGTAGTTTTGTATTAGGATTGATGTTCCCTTTACAAATTGCCTTCGGATGTGGGATGTGGTCTATGGTGTCCTGGGCATGTGTATCTTGTAGACCAAGTATTGTCTCTGCTGCCTCAATTACTCTATCTAGAAAACTACTTGGATGTTCTTCTTCCCCCCTGTTTTAACATTTCAAACTTTTGCCAAGTTTGGTCTTTTCACATGATTCTCATTGCCTCAAGTAAGTCTGTTCTACACTGAATCAAATATCTGAGGTTTGCGTGTTGTGTGAAATCTAAGTCTTGAACTAGTGGTCATGCTGTCAATTTGGGATTTGTCCTTGTTTCGTTCAGGAATTTTTACTTTTCTGAGGAAGAGTAAAATTTCCCTAAAAAAAATTCCATGTCATTGAAACCTGGATTAAATAATATAAACACCCTCTTTAGTTCCTTGATGCTTTTGAAAGGTTTTTCAAAATACTCAAGAAAACGCCTTTTTAGGATATCTATATCATTTGGAGTGAATGCTTTGTATGTTTTAACATGCACTACCCCTTCACCAGGCTGCACTATTGTTCTGTCAACTATTGGCAGGAGAGAGAGACTACGGCATTTGTGGATGGTTGGTTTTTAGTGGTATTGCTTCCTAGATACTTTGCTTCCATAATCTCTAGTTGGAGAATTGTGTGCTTGTCCAATTCCCTTCCTTCTCTTAGTTGTTTTAGTACTTGGAAGAGTAGCTTGATGTTTGCTACCAGTTCCTGAGAATTATTGTCTTTCTGGGTTGTGATTGCATTGTAATAGTTCCACAGGTGAGAGCATATATTCTTTGAGACTGTTAGGAATTGCCAAATGGATAGGGTTATGGCTATGTCAGTTTGGATAAAACAAATGCACTCAGCCAGGGTTAATAGTCATAGAGGTCTAAAGCTTGTTGCATAAAATTGGGGACTGTTTTGAACCAAAAATCCATTACACCTTGCATGAAAGATCATGACATGATGGATATCCTAGATAAGATGAAAGTTATTCTAACCAGCTTCATTTTGGGTATGTCAGAAGATTTAAAGGCGTTCACTAACTCTGCTCGCCAATTAATTAGATAGGGATAAGAGCTTAGTTAGAATTCAGCTTAGACTAAGAGTAGTAACCCTGTAGATCTTAGGAGCAGAAAATGTTGCAAGCTGCAAATTTTTGAAAGACAAATGAGCAGATTGTAATGCAAAAGTTGCAAGAGAGGGTTTTGCTCTTGCAGGGGGTCAGCTGAAAATTTCTGGCAGTTGGAAGCCTTAGAATTCTGAGAGAGTTCAGTTGGTCCCTGATGCTTGAGCAGAGTGGAAGTCAACCAGAGCTCTATTTTGGCTTTTGGTTTTCTTTGGCTTGTGTTTGTTTTTAGACAATTTGTACCTAGCTAATTTCTCTGGACCTCTCCCTGACCTTCTCCATATTATTTCACTGTTTTCTCTGCCTGTTTTCACAGGGCACTGGGAGGCAGGGTGGCTTTTGGGTTTTTAGTGAAAGTCTTTGTGGGTTTAGTTTTCCCCAATAGGCAAGTAGGACATCCTTGAATTCACACTATTCTTTTAGTATACCCTCTACCTTAAAAGCATCCAAATCTTCCTCAGCTGAGAGAACAGGTTTTCTCTCAGTCTAACCCATTCCTGAGACCCTCCCCCATCTTGAGTTTCTCCCTAGCAGTTGTCAGAAACCACAATCCCCTCTCTCTTTCCAGACCACCCTGAAACATTAATAAAACCCTTGGTTACCTAATTAGACCCTCTGGAGAATCTTTGTGTTAAAGAAACTAGGCAAAGGGGAAGGGGAGGAATAATTCTCTTTTATTCTCTGAGGGAAGCTGGAGGCATCCATCTTTGGAGGAAGTAGTTGCCCAGCTCTTCCTCCTGAATCCCTTCAGTTTCATTGACAGGGAGGAGCCTTGTGGTTCCTCCTTTGAGGACTTGAGAAACTGACAAGAAAGCCCTCAAGTCAGATTCAAACTACTTCTTAATGGCCCTATTCCTTGTGTCTGTAAAAGTACCTTTCCTGCCTGAAAGGGGTCAGCCTATTTCCCCCCAGTGTCCTCTGTCTCTGGTCTGAGTGTCTAGTCTATGTTAGCTGCCTCTCCTGAATACCTCACCCTGTACCCTTACCATCCTAATACCACATTGTCCATTCCTCCCTAGACTTAGCCTTCCCTTCCATTCCTATCCTATTACCTCAATCACCTTTACCCCTCTGTCACTCAGCAAGGGAAGGAGATCACCCCAAACTTTAGTTTTTACCCCCCATTTTTATCCACAACATTAATCAAACAGATTGTCCAAATTTCATTAGTGATCCCAGGCACTAAAATTGTTCTGTGAACTCATTGATTTGGATTTTTCTAAAACATGCGTAAAAGTACTTTATTTTTTAAGAATTGTGAGTTTTTAAGATAATATATTCAGATATCTATAGAAATATACAGCAATAATAGAACCTTAGAATCTTAATATTGAAAAAATAATTGAGTTGCCATTCAGTGCAATCCATGCCTAATGATTGTTGATAATGTAACCACAATGGGTCATTTATCCATAATCTCTAAATGGTGCAAATTCCTCATCTCCTGATCAGGTGCATACCTAGTTCTATTACTCCTTAGAAATATCATTATTATAAATTTTCTCTGATATGGACTGTAAATATATGTATATATGTATATATATAAAATCTCTATAACACCTACTATGTGTCAAGAACTTTGTTTATTAAGTATTTTACAAATACTATTTCACTTGATCCTCAAAACAATCCTTGAAAATAGATGCTATTATTATTATTATCACCATTTTACAGATTAGATAACTGAGGTAAACAGGTCCTGTCCATTGACCAGGGTCACACAATTAGCAAATATCTGGGACTTGATTTGAACCTAGTCCAATGGTTCTATCCACTGAACAATCTACTTGCCTTGCCAATTTTTCCCAGTTTTGCCTTCCACTGCCAAGACAATTCCCATTTGATATTACAAAGTATTTTAGCATCTGCATCAGAAAGATTTCTTGAAGTTTTTTTTTCCATGTTTATACAGGAGATTTCATAACTCCTATACTAATTTGGTGTTGACATGGTATTAAATTACAGTGAATATTCAATATCCATCCATTTGACAAATCATAACTCAAGCTCAGAGAGATGGGAAAGCATGGACTCAAAATTTCTCCCCAAACTAAATGAAACTAACTTTAACATCTGCCAGATGTAAAGTAGTTTTGTATTTGAAAATATATGTTAAAAATACAGAACTTATCTTTTATTCATTGTCATATAATTTGTTTCAAATATAATTCAATTATCAGTTTGAACTATAAGAGTATAAGATATGTCATTTCTGGTTTGATGAACAAAAGAAACTCAAAGGAAATGAGAGGTCATGATCATTAATTTGAGTAAATGTGGACCAAAATCAAAATTTAAAAACCTATTTGTATAGCAAGGTGGTACTCCTTTGATAAGGAAAGAGATCATGTATAGCTATTTTAAATTGATTATGAGAATTGAATCCTTCTAACTACCTAGTCAATAGTAACCTAAAACTTCATGCTATGCCCCTGAACTCTATACTAATGCTTTATATTTAACTGTAGTATTACATTAATCAATTTCAACTCAACAATTTTTACAGCTCTATGCCACTTCCTTTCTTAATGAATTTAACTTAATCTCTCCTTCATTGATTTAAGCTTAATGACTTCTCTAGTGCTGAACTGACTATCCTTCACATTGAGTAGGGAGATATCTCATCCATTAGAAATAATTTGAAATTTCAAGAGAATTGGGCTGATTGATCTGCTCTATGATTGCATAATTTTTAAAGATAATGATGGGAACACTGTATATACTTAAATTTCATCTTTAAAAAATATCTATTTCTACTATTTACGTATTTTCAGTTCAGGTAGGATGCAATCCTTTGGAATATCAATGCTGCTTTTTGTCTGTACATTATTACACTTGTGAAAAAGCTATGAAAATGATTAGGAATTATAAAAAATAAAATGAATCTTAGAGATTTTATACAAAATTTATAAGTATTTATTAATAGAATGAAAAAAAAAGAATGAAGAAAGTTACAAATCTAAGGACCCAAAGTCTCTGCCTGAATTTCTGCTTCATCAGTTCCTAGATTGCTAATCTGCCCTGCTCCATTTTATAAGTGGAAGCAAATGGGCCAACTAACCACATCCATATAAATTAAGGCCACTGAGGAGCAGGCTTGAGTTCATGAAGGGCCTAGATTCAGAAAGCCTCTAGTTCTTGTTTGCCTTGACTCCTATGCTGTCCATGGGAATATACCTTCTAAGCTTTTGATTGGAGTGTGGGTCATGTGTTCAGACACCCAGGCATATAATCAAGCCATACCACTGGGTCAGAAGCTCTTCAGGGGGTTCCACCCACCCATCCAGGAAGTCAGAAACTGTAATACCTTAATGCACATGTGCCAACTATGAATTATATTTTTATGTTAATTTCAGATAATCTATACATTTTAATCTCTAGGGTGAAGAGAGGCAGGTTAATGGCTCACTAGATAGAGAGTCAGGCCTGGAGATTATTATAGGGAAGAGTATTTTACCATATCAGGTCTACAAGGGAGAGTGGCAGGAAGACAAAGATTCTGAAATATTGGTAGTAAGTGGGTTGAGACAGTGAGGGAGGCCAAGACAGGGAGCCGCTTGACCCTTACAAAGCATATCATTGCGAGGCATAACAGGTAGGCCCCTGACCCAGTGCTGACGCCCTAGTGCTAATCACAGACCCCTGACCCAGTGCTAACACCCTAAGCCCTAAACTGTAGACCCCTGACAAGTACATAGATGTGTCAACGCCCTAATTGCAAGAGATGCCTGCAAACCCTGTAGGCTGATAAGGGGCGGGCATAAAACTCCTGTACTCACGAGCCACAGACGGAACTCTTAGGCTGAGTTCCCCGGGTGTGCACCAGATCAATAAATTGCCCTTCTTGACGAATTGCATTGTCTGCTGGTCTTCCTTGGTGGTGGGCTATGACTGGGACCTCAACAGCAGTTAACTAATGTGTGAGTGGAAAGTCTTTCTCTGGTTTGGTCTGGAGAAGACTGGTTACTTTCCTGGGAGTTTGTACTGCTTTAATCTCCCATCCTACCTGCTTACCTGCTTCTTGCTGTGATCTACTGAGTTCCTGATGTGATCCTGTGTCTTTTGGACCAACTATCTGTAAGATTAGGTCTGGGGTCCTTGCGGATCCAAGATCTTTCCCTGGGCCCAGATACCTGCCATAGAATACTTCTCTATTACCATCAAAAGGGGGTTTGGTTTAATGTAGGTCTATCCAGTTTAGGGACTGGGATCTATCAGACAGGGAGATCAGCATAGGGATCAATTTCTGTGTAGTCTTCCCATGAGGGACAAACTTTAAATCTGGGGGAGGTTTAGGTAGTCAATATTAGTTTAGGGTTATACAAATTCCCCTTCCATCTTCCCTTGTTATAATAAATCCAAAATCTATACCTATTATTGAGTGGTCTGTGTGTGTTGCCTTGGGGCAGACCCTGCCTGTCTGGGTCTTGTCAGTTTTTCAGCCCACAGTCAACCTACTGACAGTGGTTCTGTTGGCCTTCCCAAAAAAAGTTTAATCTTCTTATACTGGCCTAATTAAACATCTAATCCCATTCCCAAAACCCACTGACATTACAAGATGGAGGTCCAGAGATCAAGTCTGGCCTCAGAAACTTCGTGTTTTTGTGAGTCTGGGCAAGTTATTTAACTCTCATTATCTAACTTTGATCACTTTTCTGCCTTAAAACCAATCCTCAGTATTGATTTTAAGATAGGAAATTATATTTTTTAACCATTTTAACCTAATAGAAGTTATAAAGTTAAAGTTTTTTGGAATATTTCCTTAAAACCAACAGAGAGCTGATTTTCCGGGTTAAGATGGCGGCAGAGTAAGAAGCAGCTCTTAACCTCTCCTGACCGAAACACACAAAACTCCTCAAGGGGACATAAAAACAAGTCCAGACGAACGGAGGAACCCCACAACAGGGCACAGCGTGGAAGGTACGTGGAATCGAGACATTTCCAGGCTAAAAAAAGGCTCTCACTCAATC
>NC_058132.1:273755978-273771959 GCF_016433145.1 Gracilinanus agilis
TCAAGGACACATGACAAAACTAGTGGAAATGCGCATCGGCCAAGGGTGGGGGGGAGTGCGGGGGCGGGGGATGAAGGGGAAAGGTGGAGCATGAATCATGTAACCATGTTAAAAATGAATATTAATAAATGTTAAAAAAAAAAACAACAGAGAATATTTTTGGGAAAAAAGAAACAAAAACACTGGATTTGGAGATCAAAGACCTGGCTTTGAATGTTGGCTGTGATACCTACTTACCATCTTGACCTTGAGGAAAAGGTATAATGACTTTGGACTGCAGTTTCTCCATCTATAAAATGGTGGCATTGGACTAGAATCCCTGATGATGTTTTTGTTTTGTTTTTTTTGCATCTCTAAAAGATATGAATCCATCAATATTGGTCTGTTAACATCATTATCTCTATACTAATGACATATTCCTTTTGTTTTAGTATAACATTATGATATAGTTGTGATATCAGTGATCTTAGAGTTTGAAGACTTAGAATTTTATCATAAATGACAATTCCTAGTTGTGTGATTTTGGATAAATCACTTATAGTTTTCTTTTCTCTTTTATTGTTTATTCATAAAGCAATATCTCAGAAATGTTTTGATCAGCATTTCTCCAATCAGTGATGATTTAGATCAGGGGTCGGCAACATATGGCTCTCAAGCCATATCTGGCTCTTTTGAGGGCCAGATATGGCTCTTTCTGCAGGAGCCATAAAGTCAATTTTTTTTCAGGAGCTGTTACAGGAGTACGCACTGTTACAGTAGTGCGCACTGTGAGCACTGTATGGCTCTCACGAAATTACATTTTAAAAAATTGGTGTTTATGGCTCTCACTGCCAAAAAGGTTACCAACCCCTGATTTAGATCATCCCTTCATATATTTATATATGTCCTTAATTACTTCATCCAATAACTGTCCATTCATATCTTTTTTCTATTTATCAATTGGGGTATGGCTCTTAATCCCATAAATTTGACAATATTCTCTCTACATCTTAGACAGGAGCCTTTTATCTGAGAGCCTGTGTATAAGAATTTTTTTCCTAATCTGCTTCCTTTTTATCTTGAGAGCATTTATTTCATTCATACAAAAACTTCTCAAATTAATAAAATCAAAATTATGAATAATTATACAATTACTTAGATCTTACTTTATTTTTTATAAAAAATGTTTTATAATCATATTAATGTAGTTCCTGGGTTTGTTTTGGTAGGCTGTTTATTCTACCTCTGCTTGTTTCAAATGAGGTGTCTCTTTCTAATCTCTTCTTATAAGACTGTCAGTTATGTATAGAAATGCTATTTATGTGGATTTATTTTATATCCTCCTACTTTATTAAAATTATTATTTGTTTCAACTAACTTTTTAGTTGAACTTATAGGGTCATCCACATATTCCATTTTGTCATTAGCGAAGAGAGATAATTTTATTACCTTTTTGCCCGTTCTGATTTCTTTGATTATTTTTCTTCTCTAATTGCTATTTTCCATTTCTAATTCTATATTAAATAATACTGATGATAATGGGCATCCTTATTTCACTCCTGATCTTATTGGGAAGGTTTCTAGCTCCACCACAATACAGGAAAATACTTGCTGATGGTTGTAGGTAGATGCTTCATATTGTCTTAAGAAAAGCTCCATTTATAAATATGTTTTCCAGTGATTGTAATAGGAATTAATGTTGTACTTTATCAAAGACTTTTTCTGCATCGATTTACCTAATCACATTTTTTGTTACTTTTGTTATTGATATTATCAATTATTTTGATAGTTTTCCTCATATTACACTACCCTGCATTCTTGATATAAATCCTCTTTAGTCACAATGTGTTATCTTTGTGACATATTGCTGTAGTCTCCTAACTAGGATTTTTGTATCCATATTTATTAATGAGATTGGTCTATAACTTTCTCCATTTTTGCTCTTCCTGGGTTAGGTATCAGCACACATATTTGTTACATAAAAAGAACTGGGTAAGACTCCTTTACTTGTTATTTCGAATATTTTTTAAATATTAAAATTAGATGATCTTTAAATGTTTGGTAGAATTCATTTATAAATCCACTTGGTCCTGATGCCTTTTTCTTGGGAAGTTCATTTTTTACTTCTTCAATTTCTTTTTCTAAAATAGGTTTACTTAGGTATTTTATTTCTTGCTCTGATAGCTCTGTTATGTTGTCTCATTGTTATCATTCACTTTAATGAAATTATTTATTGTTTCAATAATTTGTTTTTTAATCCCACTCATTCTTTATGAATAAGTTACCTTCATCCTGGGATCTGAGTCAAGAGCATTCTTACTACTGCTCTCAGCACAGCTAGTAAGGGAAGGGTATTGGGGATTGAGCTTTCCTGACCTCTGAATACTTCTTATCTGCCCTATTGATGGATAAGATTAAACCAGAGTGGAGCTGATCTGCAGAGCTGGATATGCCCTGAGGCCAAAACTTCTAGAAGCAGAGGTCCAAGATGGAGAGTAGTGGCTGTGACTAGGCTGCCCTTTCCATGTTTCTCCTCCATCTGCCTCCCTGCTGATTGTGGTCAGTTCCCTGAGCCTGGAATAGCTGTAGCAACAAGGCATTCCCTCTGGGGTGTAGCCACCACTCCAAGATTCCAGGTACTGCTGGAGACTCAGCACAATAGGTAAGGGAGGGGTCCTGGGACCTTCCTTCTTCCTTTTCCTTAAACCTGAGAATTCAGCCTTTTCTGCATACCTTATAAGTTGAATTGAGTAGGAGGGTCCCCCAGTTCTGTCCTATTGTTTGATTTTGTTTTCTGTCCCCTCAAAGCACTTTGTTTTTGATTGTTGTGGAAGGGTTTTTTTTAAAACCCTTAACTTCTGTGTATTGGCTCATAGGTGGAAGAGTGGTAAGGGTGGGCAATGGGGGTCAAGTGACTTGCCCAGGGTCACACAGCTGGGAAGTGTCTGAGGCCAGATTTGAACCTAGGACCTCCAGTTCTCTAGGCCTGGCTCTCAATCCACTGAGCTACCCAGCTGCCCCTTGTGGAAGGGTTTTAATAGAGGTCTGGATTTTTGTTGTTTCTAAGTGGTCATCTTGACTCCCCCCTCCTCCCATAAGAGATCTTATTAGAATAGAATTCTAATACTATCAGTCCTCTACTCCCTTCTCCCCTTATTAGTGGCAGTTTTCTACTCATTCCTCCTCCTCCTGATCTATTACCCTACTATTTTGGCTCATTCCATTGAATTCATTTTGACCTCATTTTCATGCATACCCCTTCAGAATTCTTAGGCAATGACAATTTTCCCAGGGGTCCTAGATTATGTTTTCCTAAACAAGAATCAAACATTTTAACTTTTTAGGTCCCTTATGATTAGTTTTTCTTAATTACGTTTGTATCTTTCTTACAGACCAAATTTTCTACTGAGTTCTTGGTTTTTCCCTAAGAAAAGTTTAAACTCCTCTAGTTCATTAAATATCCATTTTTACCATTCATAATTTTGCTCAATTTTTCTGGATATGTAGTTCTTGGCTGTAAGCCCAGTTCTTTTGCTCTATGAAATGCTAAGTTCCATTTCCTACATTCTTTAATGTTACAGCTACTAAGTCTTGTATCATACTAACTATAGCTCCACAATATTTTTTTCCCCTGGTTTCTTGTGTAATGTGAGGTAGCTAACAAACTTTTTGCTTCTATAATTTCAAACGGTCACAAAAAGTCAGTTAAAGATCTTAGAATCTTCAGAAAGGGGCAGCTGGGTAGCTCAGTGGATTGAGAGCCAGGCCTAGAGAACGGGAGGTCCTAGGTTCAAATCCGGCCTCAGACACTTCCCAGCTGTGTGACCCTGGGCAAGTCACTTGACCCCCATTGCCTACCCTTACCACTCTTCCACCTATAAGTCACTCAGCAACCACACTCACCAGTTTGAGCTCTTTCCTCACTCTTCCTTTCCCTCTGCCACAAATTGGGATAGAGGAGGCGTTCTGTCTGCAGAAAGGCTTCAGGTGTTTCTCTTAGGATTTGACTTCTATGGACTATGTAGTATCCACTTCCACAATACTCAGCTGCTAGCCAGTAGGAGTCTCCTAAGTAGAGGGCAAAATGCCTGTGGATTCCAGAGTCATTCTCACCGTTTAAGTTACAGGGCTTAACAAACAAGATGAGGGTGCCGGTTCATCTTTCAGGTGCTGTCTTGTTAATTCCACACTATTTGGTGTGTTCCTGCCCTCAGGAATAGTGGCTGTGGTAATGAGGCCAAGGAAGTAAAAAACCCTCCAACCTGATTGTCCCTGACTATTCAGCTTTGTTTTCTTTTTATTGCTTTTAGCATTGATTTTTATGGAATTATTTTGTTTGTTTGTTTTTTGGGTAGTATTAGGAAGGTGAGAAAGTTTCATGCTTTATTCCGCCATCTTTTTTCAATGCATCCAATCACTTAATTTTGTGTAGATAGAATCTGCTCCCCTACCCCTGCTCATCCCACCTCACTGCATAACTGGATGTCACATGAACACTCCAAACAGAGGTCATAGGTGAAAAGCCCTAATAACATGACCCAGAACTGAAGGTTATGGGTCCAGGTTCAGGAGAAAAGATAAAGGTGTGGGGGAGACACGACCACTCTCTCTATTCCATTGGAGGTGGCAGGTGGGGATCATGGCTGAGAGACAAGTGTTGGTAAATTAGGTTAGATTAAGCTTGAATGTGCTTTCTTTAATTTTAGTGGTTATTAAAAAATTATATGAAAAATAAGGACCTGGAGTTATTGCTATTAAAGGGGAAATTACAATAATTTTCTAAGCTCAATTTCTTCATCTATAAAATATGGATAATAATACAAACACTCTAGGTAACTCATTGGGTTGTTATGAGTGAAGTATATTGTTTATTATAAATGTCTATTATTAATGGATAATTAATTGCATGTACATATACATTATCACTAATATATAGATTTGGATTATACTGGATCAGTCAGATATCTGAAAAAATTATTTTTCAAGGTTCAATTTATAACATGAAAACCATTTGTTTTCTAGTTTTATAACTCATCTCTGAAAATAAACATTAATTTTTTCTCCTTGTGAGTGAAAACATATGTTAGGTGGATCTAGAACAGATTCTTTCATTTTATCACTACCAAAGTACACTAGGCTGAGGTATAAGATTGAGTGTTTATATGTATTGGAAAAGTCCACTTAGCATGATAGGGTAGATATAATGAATCAATTAGAACATTATAAATTCATCATTTTTAACGTGCACTAAAATAATCAAGGACTTAAAAATTTCTGATGAATCCTTCCACAAAGCTCACAGTTATCCCATGTTATAAATACAGTATCACAGAGATGCAGTTTTCTTAATGCAAGGCACACATGTATTTATTTATAACCAATATTGAACTCTTATCTATCGACCAGATGTTCTCTCGAATGATCTGCATAGATTGCCTGCTTTTCTACAAAGGGGAAGGGAATAGTCATTTACTTTAGTGAATGCACTCCCTAAACCCCATCAAAAGTCAAATACTCATATAAAATAAACATATTATGAATTTTGGCATTATCACTATAAAATATTTTTTTTCTTTTTTACACACTAAAATATCAACAGCTTCTGATTTGCAATTAAGAATATGTACCATGAGGGGCAGCTGGGTAGCTCAGTGGATTGAGAGTCAGGCCTGGCGAAGGGAGGTCCTAGGTTCAAATCTGACCTCAGACACTTCCCAGCTGTGTGACCCTGGGCAAGTCACTTGACCCCCATTGCCTACCCTTACCACTCTTCTGCCTTGGAGCCAATACACAGTATTGACTCCAAGACGGAAGGTAAGGGTTAAAAAAAAAAGAATATGTACCATGGAAGAAAACAAATGAATCTCTCAAGAAATTACAGTTAAATTCATTTTATCTTTAATAATTCATATCTATTTATATTTTACTAACTCCATGCATTTTCAGGGGACAAATTTACTTAGAATATTCAGAATTTTAGTCACCATATAATTGTCTTCTTATGGGGAAATAAGTACTTGTTTCTGCCTCATATATTTCACATTTCTCATGTGGCTTCCTCTTGTGATCTAAAATGTCTTTTTCAGTTATCTAATGTCTGGTAAGAGTCAAAACATCTAAAGCTGAAATTAAGTAGTAGAGTTCATTACCTAATCCCCAGTACACTCTTCCCTTGCTAATAATGAAATTCTAATAGATAATTTAATCTCAGCAAAAATCTCTTGATGAACAAATTAACAAACTTTGATTCTCAGTACCTGAACTGAAAAAAGGAAAAAAGGAACTATGTACCAATGATTGATTTGCATCCTGAGTGCTGCATCTTTATTAATCTCCAAAGATCGCCCCAAATAATAGCAATGATAATTTTTGGTTGTGGAATATAACAGTTTGAAGCATGTACTGATAGTGTTCTGTAAAAATATGAAGATATCTAAAAGGCAATAACTAATCTTAAAAATAATTTGTGCAGTATTTCTGTACAGGGTTTATGAGAAAACATGGAAAATGGGTATTTATGTGAAATTTCCAAAAATATGTGGGAGGTCTTGGGGCATTATGATATGCACTGTTGGTAGGATCATTTATATGGATGAATTCACATATCCACTTCAGTATTAAAGTGTCCAAACATGCAATGTAATAATTTTGGTCTCTTTTGACAGAGTCATTTGTAGGGGCTGGCTGTATTTTATAGAAATATAGAAGATTTTCAAAATGTTTTTGGTACTTCAAATTTTGCTTTTCAAATGTGTGAATATAAATTTGGTGTTAAATCTTCAGGTTTTAAGGATAATTAACATTTTAGCAATCTGAAAAAGTCAGTAACAATCTAAAAAAAATTTTTTTATTGTCAGTTTTGGATTGCCACAAAATGAGAAGAATCCAGGGATGTAGGTGATAAAATGGATTGAGAACCCAGAATCAGTAAGAGCTGAATTCAAATTCAGCCTCCAATATTTACTAGATATATGACTCTGGTAAAGTCACTTACATGCTTCCTCTGTTGTAAAATGTGATCATTCTAACATCTACCTCCCAATGTCATTGTGTGGATCAAATGAGATAAAGTTTGTCAATTGCTTAGTGCAGTGTTTGGCACATAGTAGGTATTAAACAAATACTTATTCCTTTCTAGAGAATTAGCCTCATTTATTTCAACTGAATGTAGAAGCTTTCCTGGCTAAATGAAGACCTTGCTGCTGGGATGAAAATGTCAGTTTGTATAAATGAATATTTTGAACGTTGGACTTCATCCCCCATAAATCCCTTAGTTTTCTCAGAATTCCCTTTAATCTCTCCTGAGCCTCCACATTTGCGTGGTCACGTTATTGTTTTATATTTGGCAGTAACTCCTCCCTCTTATTCTTTTGTTCCTGGGAGCGGATCAGTTAATAACCTTTTAGTTAGGTCTCTCTTAGTTTATTATTAATAAAATATTCATAAATATAATATTTAGTATTTTCATATTAATTTTAAAATCCACATTTTTGGCTAACCACAAAGGGATAGAATCCTCAAAATATTTTTCAATAGATTTTCAGTATAGTTAGTAAGTTTGCCTGAGAGCTGAGAGCTGGGGATTCCTGCTTTCACCCCTGCTGCCTTTTCACACTTATCTGTTTTAGCCAGCTTTTCTAACAGTCCACCCAGTCTGAAGCCTCCACTTGCAGTGACTACACCTGCCAGGAGACCCAGCCACTCCAAGCTGCTTTTTTTCAAGAGGGTGACATATAAAAATCTTTCCACTCAATCCCTTCCCCCACCCCATGTGGGCTTACCAGCCTACATTAGCCATTTTTTAAGCCTGAATCTTAAACTGATCCTGGACTTCTGGCTGACTCTTAAAATTCGAGAATTTTTTTTTTCCACAAGAAGGGGACTTCTCTGCATTTTCTTTTGAGAGCAGAGTAGATTAGAAGTAGAAGTTTTGGGAATTTTGTCTCTACCTTTTGGCCAGCACTCTCATATGCAAATTCCCTATTGTTCTCCCTCTAGAAATTTTGCTTCCTTTTACTCTATAAACAAAACCCCATTCAGCCTCTTCAGGAATAATGCTGTTTCAAAGCATGCTGAAAGAACAGTTTGAGTTAGTAGGGCTAAAAAGTGTAGTTTGGATCTGCTTAATTCTTTTCCTGGGGATTTTTGTGCTGATTGAATATCTTGCAGTTGAGAGCTTGATTCAGGGGAGAAATTCATCTCCCTTTGGTTTTTTGGCTTACTCATACCCATTATGAGGGTGGAGCACACTATGTTCTGTGCAGAATTTGCCCTCACTATGATGGAATTCAGAGCTCTGACAAACAAAATGCAAATGGATGAAAAATACTGAGGAGGGGAAAGAATCTTAAAGATATATGGGAGTTCATTGCTTGCTAACTATTTGAGTTTTATCTCCCCTCCATAATAGTGAACAAATCTATTGAAATTGGTACAAAGGGTTTTGACTGCATTGCTTGTTATTTCTTTATATTATTGTTTTTTGAATTTTTTTTGAATATCTATTCTGTTATATGATTCTTTATCTGTACCTTTTCCCTATGATTTTACTGAACAACCTACTATTGTAAAAAACTCCATGAACATCTAACAAAAAGTTTTTTTAAGTTGCAAATGCCCATAAGTCTTATGTATCCTGGATTTGCCATCTTAAATATCAAAGTCACATGTTGTTTATACAACCTTGGAGAATATGACTTAAGAATTTAAATTGTAATTTTATAAGGGGTTGTTAGAAATGGCTTTAGATACCTAGTACCTTCTGAATGGATGATAGATTTTCATATTATAAAGAATGTTGTATTAAAAGGTAGAAAACCAAATAGAAGTTCCTACCAAAACTTTATATATAAAACACGAAACCAAAAAGAGATCCTACATGCATGATATTTTAACTCTTTAGTTTAATTTACTTCCAGAAGGATTTAAATTCTTGGTGTTGTTCTAGACTCCAAAAAGATTTCCCTGAGCAATGCAGAGCTTTGTGTTTTTGCCAATGTTGAAAGAATTATTACATTTGTATAACTTGTGACATATATCCATCAGTTCATAGATTTTTTTTAAACATCACAGAGCAAGTGGCTATGTATAAACTCATGTAAATCCTATATAATAATGGGTTTGTTTGCTATTGTCAATAACTTGTCTATTGTGAATTTTGGGAATTTGGCACTTTATTTCAATGTGCATTATCTACTCTACTACTGTTTTGTTTATATATAAAACCCAGGTCAGCTGTGTTTCTGTCCTACTGTGTCAAAACAATAGTTGATTCCCATTTAAAATATATTTACCATTCTGTAGACCCTTGAAATTTTTAATGAAAATTAAGCCCATTATAAAATTATTATGATCAAATTAATGAGTTTCATTTTCATAGAATTAGTGCAGGAGTTAGAAGAGAGAATATTCTTCAGAAAAATATGTATCTCCACATACAAAACATTTAAACATACTTTAGTGAGTAAATGTATATCCTCTATATTGGGTTCATTTTTGCTAAGAAGGAGTAATCTCTGAAGAGATAATTTTGACTAAATTATGAATTATTTCTTTAAAATTATTAAATGATATTGTGAAAAACAGAATAATATTAAGTTGGCACAGAAGTGGGCAAGTTTTTTTTTAATTCTTGGGATTTTATTGTAAGTATGTATTATTAAATAACTTAGTATGAAGACACAGGCATTTTTAAACAGAGGCATGAGTTAATTAGACTTTGAATATGTCTTTCACAAACCATTCCTCTATTGTCTCAATATTATGAAGTTTTTCCCATGTTTAAAATAAAAACTCAAGGATTGGTGAGAATTATAGAGAGAAGTAAATATAACAGATAAATCAATCTTTATTAAGCTACATATAAAGGCAAATAAAGCAATAGATTTTAAGACCTATTAGTAATAGAGAAAGAATAAACTTTTAGTAAATTATTAAAATCTATTTGTAAAAGAATAACAGATGAGGCCATATGCCCCTGCACAAAATATCAAGAGGCCCTTCCCTAGCAAGCCAGCTGAATCAGCAAGTGACTTCTAGAGCTCTCATCCCACAAATGAAAATGGGGAGGATAATTGGTCAGAAGGAGATTATAGGGGATACTGTTCTGACACTGTGTGCAGGTCTCTATTGTATCACCCAAAAGGCAATCTGGGTCACAGAATCAGATCACAGTTTCAGGCTGAGGAGGATCACTAGCTCACTAAAGAGGGTGGCCACAGAGTAGAAAGCATTCTGGTGACAGGTCCAGGGCTGATAAAGAGTGCTTGTGGATACTCACAAATCAAAGAATATGCCAGGAAAGCTGATTGTATCACCTTGGATGAAATGAAAAATTACAGATCTCCAGAATTAGTTCTGGAAACAGCAGCATGAGAAATATAAAGCCTGGGACAGTGGCTTCTTCATCCAAGCAGCAGAGCCTGACTTTAACATAAAGGGAAAAGTTAAGAAATAGGCTGGAAAAAAGTACAAAATAAACAAAAGAACCTGACCATAAAAGGTTACTTTGGTGAGAGAGAAGATCGAAACACAAACTCAGAAGACAATAGTATTCAAAACAGGCATAGTGAAAATTCAAAGAAAAAAATATGATTAAATGTCAAGCCCAAAAAGAACCCCAAGAAGAGCTCAAAAGGGATTTCAAAAGGGTATGGATATTCAGTGTTTGACAACATTACCTGTAACAATAGAGAACAGAGTAAGATTTATAAGAATATAAGTCATTCTAAATTGATAAATGATCAAATGATATGAACAGGATATTTTCAGACTAAGTAATCTAAAATTTCAATAGTCCTATGAAAAATGCATAAAGAAACATCACTAATGGTGAAAAAGAATTAGAATTTGAAAGGATGTTCATCAATTAGTAAATGGCTCTTGTAATAAGCAGATTTCATGTTGTAATAAGGGAATATTTCAGGGAGGTAATAAAGGGATTAGGCTATAGGTAGTAGGGAAATTAAGGCAGAGGTATGATTGGAATAAAGGATAGGCACTGTTGATAGGGGTTTGTGAATCCCTAAGGCAGTAAAGTGAATAAGGAGGGTATAATAGTAGAGGTGGTAAATTGAGGTGGTAGGAGAAGTAACAGAATGTCTGAGTTTAGGGAATATAAACAGGGAGGTATAAAGAGTTGCAAGGGAGAGGATGAGTTAATTTAAGGCAGGCAACAACAGCAGGGAAACACAGACTGGATACTCAGGTTAAAGACAAAACACTGAAGGGAAACAGACTGAGCCCTTCAAGTAAAAGGGACACTTTACAGAGCCAGGTTAGAGCCAGCCAAGAATGGCTTGAAATAGATTAGAGGCTTCTAGTCAGTTTCACAGGTTCACTAAGGGAGGGACTAGAGGAAGTATTGAAGTTACACTTCCTCCAAAATGGATATGTTCAGCTTCTCTCAAACTCCAAAGAGAATGTTATTCCTCTCTCTCCTCCTCCCTCTCTTATTAATCAACTAATGAAGTAGCCAAAGGGGTTTGATTAAAGACAAACGGGGTTTATTGTTTCCTAGGGTTGATTGGAAAGGATAGAGGATATTAGGTAACTCTAACAGCCTCCTAGAGAAAGCTTCAGGTGGGGGAAGGGAGACAGGAACGTGAGACTGAGTAGGGTCCAGCCTACTCAGCCCCGAGAGGGTTTGTAGCCAAAAAGGGTAGGGAAATTGGGTACAATGATTCAATGGATAAGTTTGTAACAAGGGTAAGCCTTATTTGACTAAAATATCAAGATTTGAAACTAACGCTCAGATCTACTCTCCTTTCAAAACTTCTCAGACATTCAGGTAGGGAAAATGAAGATGGGAATAAGGAAGGCTCGGGAGATTCAAAGGAATTAGCTAAATTAACAATTTTTAAAAGAAAAGCTGCAAAATATAGGCCAGGTTTCAATCCAAAGAAGGAGCTCAGATTGACCCTGATCCTCTCCATGAGTTCCCAGGGCCAACTGACTTTCCCAAGATTCTAAAACCCTCTATCAACTGACAGAAGAACTCTGCAGAAAAGCCTGCAAGGCTGTTATTTCCCCTCTTTGCACCACATTTTATACATTATGATTGTAACAGTATACCAAGTTTGTACTTTAGGAAATTATTTCAGAAAAAACGGGAATGACTTACATGAACTGATGCCAATTGACGTGAAGAGAACTAGAAGAATATTGTACACCCTAACAACAATATTTTATATAATCAACTACAATTATGTAACTTTTCTAAGCAACATAGTTATTCATGATTATTATAAACTAATATGGAAAAATGAATAATAGGTCTTCAAACATGATTATGAATTTCACAGTATTTGAAAGAAAGGCTCATATTTTTATTTATCTGCCATGAAAGCTCACAATATGTACATAATACAACCTGATACATAAAATAAAAAACAAATTACTTCAAAATATAGTGTAACATTTTGCAGATAGTACACTTTTTATCAATCTTTATTCACTATAGGACTAGACCAAAACAAATAACTGAATTTTATCTAAAAGAGCAGGGAACTGAATCACTACTCTTTCAAAAATAAGGTGTGATCAATAACTTTATCCCATAATCTATTAATTTAAAATTAATTTTGATAATTATTTAAGCACAATTTCTCCCTAAAATTAACTATTTCTGAACTTTTACATAAAATAAAAATAACTCTTTATCAAAATAAGGCATTTTACAATGTTTTCAAAGGACTTATTTCTTTCCTTTGTTTTTATTTTTTTAAAAACCAAGTCTCTCTATTTTACTAAAGTGAGAGTGTAGATGACACTGAATTACCATATCTCATGAATAATCAGCTTGAAAACATTTTATCTTGTTATGGTAAAAAAAAAAACCCAAATGGGATCTAGAGAATCAAACAAGATGGAAGTAAAAACAAAGTGGTCTCCAAAAAACCATTCTGCTTAGTATATTAAGTAAATAAGAGTAGCCATTGTAAAATAACAAAAGAGGCTTTGTCTGTAAAGGACAGATAAGCTTCAGACCTTAAGTGATAGCATAAGAAATGTATCAGTTAAAAAATCCACAGCTGGAGCTGATAACTTTTTAGATGATACTGAAATGTTAATGAACTAATCCTAATGTGGTATGGATAAGATTTATTCTACCCCTTCCCCAAAACTCTATAAGATTTGAACCCCAAAGTCTTTCCCCTCAAAGACTCCTCTACTTGCCATGGATATATTCTTGCCAAAGTGCTCTCTAATCCCAATTGAAATTACAAAGACTATTCTGTGTAACATTCTATGTCTCCTATCTTTTTTGCAGTGCCTATCTCCTTCTACTACCCCATTCCGTATGCTACACTGTCCCAGCTTGGTCTTCCTCCATCTACGACTCTTTCCTACCATTTTCCCCTGCCATGTGCTTCTGAACTTTTTGTGCCTCGTTAAAGTGTGATTGATGAATTGCTCCATGAATTTGTGGTGTCTCTCTCTGCTCTTTCCTTGAGAATTAAAAAAGAAACATATTTAACCTGGTCCAATAAAGGAACACTCTGCCTTCCCTTTCCTTTAGGAATTAGTCCAGGGTACCAGAACTGGGATAATTTTTCACAGAAGTGCTTCTCAGTTGGTGAACAGGATGCCATGAATTCATTGGGGAAGAGTAAAAGATGACCAGGAATCATGGGAGAGACAACCCTCAAAACCATGTCACAATAGAAAAGAAACTTGGGCCAATTGATGCCTCCTTAGACAGTCTAGTCAATCCTTGATACTGAGGTCTAAGCACACTGGTGCCAACGGATAATATGGATATCTTTCAGTTTTAATCCTTTGCAGCACAGAACTCTGGAGGCCAGGCAATTTGCTAGTTGATGGTCACTCTCCCCCATTTAGAAGGACTTTAGGCTTGCATCACCACAACTTTCTCTTAAAGGCTTATTTCATTAGAATTATTTCACATTTGCTGGATGACTATCAGTATTTTTTTAAAGAGAATTTCTCTATCTACAAAATGCATAGGGATAAACCTCTTCCATAGAAAATATTAGAATTAAATGGGATTAAAAAAGGTTTCAAGGGATTCTGGGAAGATGGCAGCTCAAGATGCAGTAAAGCTCCAGACCTCTGAAAATCCTTCAACATTGATCAAGGACAAAATGTTTCTAGGGGACAGAAAACCAAATCTAACAACAGAACAGAGCTGGGGGAATCCCCCTGCTGAAACCAATTTAAAAGGTACACAAAAATAACCAAAAATTGGAATTCTTGAACTGTTGGGTTTGAGGGGAAAGGAAGAAGGTAGAGCCTAGGTCACTTCCTGCACCTAATGTGCTGAGTCTCCAGCAGATCTTGGAATCTCTGAGCAGGCAAGGGAGCTAGTATAGAGGGAATTCCTTGCTGGCACAGCTGTGTCAGCCTCAGGGCTTTGATCATAGATAGCAGGGAGGCAGCTGGAGGAGAAGTGCAGAGAGGACAGCCTAGTTGCAGTCAAAACACTTCATCTTGTGCCCCACTCCCTCCTTTCTTGAGGTTTTGGCCTCAGGGCACAGCCAGTTCTGCAGATCAACTCCACCCCAGTTTAATCTTATTAATAGGGCAAATAAGAAGTCTTGAGAGGGCAGGGAAGCTCCAATACCCCTCCCTTAGAGACTTGCAGTGAAAGTAGCTGTAATCACAGGGCTCATTAATCTACTCAATCTACTCAAAGCAGAGAAGAGGCCCCTTCAGGACAGAATCATCCAAACCCACAGATCCAGCAAATAACCAGAGGAGCAAGATTACAGCCAATTACAGGGGCGGGAAGAAGGAAAATATATGAGTAAACAGAAGAAGAAAAGAAAAAAAAATTACAATTGACAGCTTCTATCCAGGAAATGAACAAAGAGCAAATGGATCAGAGTAGGACCAAGAAAAATACGGAAACTCCAGTTAAATTGACACAGGCTTTGGAAGAACTCAAAATTCAATTAACTCAGAACTCAAAATTCAATTAACTTAAGAACTCAAAAAATAATCAAGAGAGGTTGAAGAAAATTGGGAAAAGAAAATACATGAACTCAAATAAGAAAATAATGTATTGAAAGCCCAAACTAACCAGCTTGAAAATCAGGCAAAGAAGGTGAAAGATGACCTACAAAAAAAAAAAAAAAATCAGACCAGATGGAGAAGAATGACTGAAAAGCCAGAGATGAAATTCAATCTTTAAAACTGAGAATCCAACAAATAGAAGCAAATGACTTCATAAGGCAGCAAGAATCTATAAAATAAAATCAAAAGAATGAAAAAATTGAGGAAAATATGAAACGCCTCATTGACAAAACCTCAGATCTGGAAAACAGATCCAGGAGAGACAATTTAAAAATTATTGGACTACCAGAAGATCATGACAAAAGGAAAAGCCTGGACATCATCATATAGGAAATTATATAAGAAAACTATTCTGACATTCTTGAATAAGAGGGAAAGTGGAGATTAAAAGAATCCACAGATCATCTCCTACATATAATCCCAACTGACAATGCCCAAGAATGTTATAGCCAAATTCAAGAAGAACCAGACCAAGTTAAAAATATTAAAAGCTGCTAAGAAGAAGACATTTAGATATCATGGAACCATTTTTAGGATAACACAGGATCTGGCTACATCTACACTGAAGGATGGAATATATTCCAGAAAGTAAGAGAACTAGGCCTACAACCAAGAATCAACTACCCAGAAAAACTGACTATATTCTTATAGGGAAAAGTATGGTATTTTAATAAAATAGAAGACTTCCAAGCATTCATAAAGAAAAGACCAGACTTAAACAGAAAATTCGATGTCCAAACACAGAACTCAAGAGAATCACCAAAAAGTAATTAAGAGGGGGGGGGTAATCAAAACATTTTTAAGGGACCCAATAAGTTCAAATGATTTGTATTCCTATAAGAAAAGATGATATTGGTAATTCTTAAAAATGGTTATTATCAACAGGACAGCTAGAAGAAATATACGTGGAGGGAACAGTGACATACTGTATAGGACAAAATTGCAAGATATATATAAGTATATATA